>NW_025831954.1:141633-156427 GCF_002878395.1 Capsicum annuum | reverse complement strand
CAAAACCAGATCCAGAGGCAGCACCAAGATGCTGTGTTGCTGAAACTGAAAATGGTAGCGAGTGTAGAGAAGTTGCTATTGACTGCTTGTCAACTGAAAGCGATGGTTCACTTCTACACAAAGACGAGCTAGGATAGAAAGCAACCGCGGTTTATGACACCAAACAGGCTAAGAAAGATGCTCTTCGAGCACTGGATGATAAGGTTTCGCAGCTCAAATCACTAGCCGCATTAGCTAGTAAGGAGGACAAAGACGACTGGGGTAATCCCACTGAGCAAAGAGCTGAAGCTTTAGAGTCTCTTTTGGAGGTTTGTGCGCGACTACATAAGCAGGAAAAAATTGATGAGCTTGATGGTGTGCTGAAACCATTCAGGGATGATGGAATGTCGTCTAGAGAAACAGTAATCTGGTTGACAAAAAGTCTCATGACTGCACAAAAGTTGTCCAAGGGGTCGTGATGTTGCACAAAACCTGTCTTTTGACCTATAGAACGAGCCTCTGTCTTACGTAAATCATCAAGTATTGTTGGACTAACCTATTCCTCGAGGCTTAACGTGGTTGAGCATCCCTTAGTTTTGATTCTATTGTTGTAGGACAGTTGATGGAGCTGTGAAGATTATATATAATGTACTTTTAATGTTGATTTCTACTCTATGATGATACTTAGCACATTTTCTACTGTTAGTTTTTTCTCCAAAACTACCTGCAGACAAAGATTATACATTTCTTCAGCTTATTAGATATGATTGTGTTATTAGCGGAGTCGATTTCTAATATAGTCACTCAACTAATAGTATTATCTCAGAAATTCACGTTCTGAGAATCAAGAAGAAAGGTGATTTTCTGAGGTAATAACTATTAGCTGAGTGACTATCTAAGACGTCAGCGCGATATTATAGTTGTCTTAGAGAAAAAAGTATCAACAATCAAACTTTTCCTTTTAATATTCCATTCCTCCAACCTCAAGCCTCTTGTGAAATGAATTTAATATTTTTAAAAAGTTTTTTTTTATACTATTATTATAGTTTCCCTCATGCACATTTTGCCAATTTATAATAATTCTATCTTGATTGTCATAATTTATTGGTATGATGTTACTTTTCTTATACTTTTCCTTGTCCCGTTCAAAGTCGTCCTTGATCCTTACTCTTGATAAAATTTATTGTCCTTTATCTGTGACATTTATTTTTCTTTCATGTCATTGATTTGTTTTTTCTATTTATACTTTACTATTTATGGCCGTTGACTGGTGTACACTGTATTTGAAAGTTTGCATCTCAAATTTTATTGGTATTGATATCCTCCCTTTAGGATGTTATTCATTGAGACAATGGTAAATTCCGTGTTATGTTTGTTAAATTTGGTGTTCTGTGAGTCACTCTCACTGTTGTCAAGTGACTGAACATTTAATCATAAGCTGACAGTCTGATGATCTGATGATCTGTGTTTATGTTGAAATATCATAGAACATGGGCTATCCTATGTACTTCCGGTGAAGAGAGAGTTGAGAAACGAGAAACTTAAGGTTGTGAATGGTGGGAAAGCAAATAAGAGTGTGTCATCTGTGTTGACCTACCTAAAAAAATGGAAAGATCGGGCTGTTAACTTTACTGTTTTGTGGTGGTTGTTGAAGACTAGCTTCTTGAAGAGCTCTCCGAGAGGTGCATTGCATCAGCTTGATATTTGTTGGAAACTAAGTATTCGGTGTGGGAGTAAATAAGTACAGAAACTAAAAACAAAATTGTAGCAAAATTGTTTTGTTGTGTATTTTCATTTTTGTGGTAATACATGTGAAGTGGAAGTACGTTGAAGCTGAGTCGACAATATTCAATACTCGAAAGATTTACAGAAAACAGTTTGATGTGGAGTGAACATCAGATCACGGTGCTTCTAAAAGGATCAAACATTCATCAAGACAAAGTGAAATGGACATTTTCCACTCATGTTTAGTGTTTGTAAAAAATATGCTTGTTATACTGCTTGTTCAGACATACAGTATTTTCTTACTTGATGTTGCTGCATTCGAATTTGGAAAGCAAATTACACGGCTGACTTGTTAATGTAGGATATCATATCATGTGCTATGTCGGAAATGCACTCCTATCAATGTACCGTGAGTGTGAAGTATTGACGAGGCATATGACGCGTTAGAGGAAATAGCGGAGAAGGATGTTGTCTCTTGGGTAGTTCACTGTCTCAATCAATTTTCAGTTCTAAAAAAAAGAAGTTTGATCTTTGTAGTTGTGTTTGTTACTTTTTCCAATTGTAAGATGATATATGTAGAAAATGGGATCCCTCTAAATTCTTGTTTTGTTTAAGTTTAGCTTTAAAGATCCAATTTTCACTCGAGAAATCACACTTGTGAACAATGAGTCGTCAAAGAAAACTGGTTTACTTAAGTAGAACCAACCAAAAAGAATAAATTGCTCTCTGGGGTTTAAAATAATTTTGAAACTACAAAAATAAAAGGCTGAAAATTTAAATTTTGACTGAAGTGATAAGACTTTTACTTTAAAAAATCAAATACTAAAAGAGAAGTATTAATATATTTAAAATCAAGTGGGTCCAATAAGGGTTAAAAGGTAATTGTGTCTTTAAAAAAATTCCAAATAAGAAAAGACGACATTTATTTTGGGACGAACAAAAAAGGAAATGGCGACACATAATTTGGGACGGAGGAAGTAGTATTTTTATTTGGTTCAAAGGATATCATGTGCCTCAGCAGAGAAGTAAAGTTCTGCTCTCCACTCTTTCTCTTACGTATCTGGTTCGATAGCTTAACCCTTACTTTAACGATGTAAGGGCAGAACACATGTCAAAATTTATTTAATTTCGCTATTATGAGTAGTTTTGGGGGTGTTGGAGTCTTAATTAAAAAGTATTAATACTATGTAATATTGATTGGTAATATTTATGTCTATTAACATTCTAAAATTAAATTATAAAATATTAGTTTTTTAAAGTGGTTTGGCCCGTAAGGCCCGCAACCCGCAGAGTAATAGTGTGTGCTTGATATTTATTGGCTTATCATTATGATAGGCTAGCCCAACCTGACCCGTCAAACTCAAAGCCCGTGTGGGCTAGCTCGGATGGGCTGAGCCAACCCGTATTGACATCTCTAAAAAAAAAAAACTCTACATTATTGATACTCAAAGGAGACTTTGGAATCTTGAAGAATGCACGGAGGCGAATTCAGGATTTCAAAACGCGGATGTATGAATGAAGAAATTCATCAAGATGACCTACATTATGCATATTATAGTAGACAAGGAGCCCAGAAATGGGGACAAAACAAGAACAAATTCCATGAAAATGTGCACCAAGATCATAAATAACTTACACACCAGGATTATCTAGGCTCTAGGGTACCCCCCACCCCCACCCCCATGCAAAACTTTTATCGTCACCCTATAAGACGAGGCCAACTTATCGAAAGATGGACATTGATTCAGTTTATACAACCTTTCGATAGGTGCTTGTTAGATATTATTAATCTTTTCTGCTACGATGATAGGATTTGCTTTTTCTATTGCATTCTGACCAGCATTCCTATAATCAAATGGGCAGTTGTGTTTGGCTCAATAATGATGAACTGCGCAGAGAAGAACACCACATTTGCAACTGAACCCCGTTAATCCCACACGCTTACGACAAGCTGTTCACTTTTTCAAACCCTCTTTTGACTTCACTTATGAAATCTCAGAGGCTAAATCTTTAGATGCAACCGCGGCACCTGCAAGAGCAAATTTTGATTCATCGCTGCTCGAGCTTCTACGTACGACGTCTTTGCTGGATGCAGCTGCAAGCTTTGACACTTGGAACACATATTCATCGTAGTTGCACTACGGAAAAAATCACAGTCGTTGATGCAGGGGACGGGGTCTTCTGGAGCTCGACAACCTGTCTCTTTAGTTGACTCCATTTATGCAGTTAACAAGTCAAGTTCAACACCACAAGTGTCACGCCTCCAATCCTATTGGGGCGGACTGGCACCCGTAACCGAGGAGGCCCGGGAGAACCAGCTCATCACCTTATACTTCCCATGCACACCTCTATGACAACCCGAAATTCGGACAACATCATATCGCATATAAAAGGAAATAATCACCTGTATAAGCTCGAGCACACATATATATATGTATATACAATACTTAGCCATTGGAGCCATCATGTCTGTTAACAAAACACCACCTTGACTGTACATTAGGTCTACAAAGCCTCTAAATAATACACAGAGTTTAACTAAGGTCGGGACATACCCCGCCATATAACTAACTTCTATACAATACCAAAAGTGACATGATATGACACGAAAAGGACCGAAGCAAACTGGAGCTCACCAAAAGCAGGTGGATATCCTGACTCCTACTTGTGCGGTGTATGAGCTGAGGTACCTGTGCCTGCAACATGAAATGCAGGTCCCCCATGGGGGACGTCAGTACAAAATATGTACTGAGTATGTAAAGTTGTAGATAATCACATATTATATAGGAGGTAAATAAAAATTAGAAACAAGTGAATAAATCATAATAGAAGTGGACCACACTTACCAGAACTTGTGACAACCTCTGCATTGTATTTATTCATTCACTTTACCTTCGTTCTTATCATCTTTGTAATCGTTACTGTACTGTACTGTGACCATTAGGCTACCTCCAGTACATATCAAGTGGGATCGACCCATGATAGGCTTATTCCCTTAGGATACCACCCATAAACACATAAATAGGGATCAACCCATGATAGGCTTATGTCCTTGGGATACCACCCGATAGGAGAGAGCTTTCATCACTTAGTTCAATTAATTTTTGAGATTGTTATTTCGGTCGCCACCGCATTTTTTATACTTTAAAACAATGATACATCAATAAGAGACATATAAATAGACCATCAATGCAATAACGTTGAAGTAAGAACTCATTGGAACATCAATGAAGTGTTTTGGAGTCAACAATGCCATAACAATGAAGTAGGAACTTATTAGTATATCAATGAAACGTATTGGATTCATTAACAGCACATGGATCTTGTTTGAGTAGCCGGATACCTTCTGATATTCATTAGTGCAATAAACATGTAAGATTTGGAAAACAAGTAAGTATTGGAATGTCTTGACGTCTTGTAGGGTGGAAACAAGTTCATTGGTAATGCTGGACATCATACAAAACCATTATGGATCACATGTTATTGAATAACTTTGGAAACTTTCTTAATAGAACAATTGTTCACTTTTATGCCACAGATATGGTATAGAGTATGCTTTACATACCTGACTGTCAACCTTCAATACTAGTCCCAAATGGACTTTCCGTCTTTTCGGATTACTTATCTACAATGAACATATATAGCAATCTAGTATTAGCAACCAAATGTCACAATTCAATTATTTGAATTCACCAAACTAGTGGCTAAGTAGTAAGCCTTAATTACAATATAAAGGGTGTCACTTTAACCCTCTTATACTCCAATTACATTCACATGCCATGCATATTCATACAACATCCTCCAATATCAAGTTTGGATTCATTTATCCTTCCAACCAATCCATTAAACCAAATTCATCCATTAACATAAATAATCATCAATTCAATAGTATATCACCATATCCACCTTTCATAACTCAATTAACATATCCACCTTCCACAATTCAATACAACCAAACCATGCAAAATAGTCCATAACCCTATTTCCGTCACCTTTCAATAACAACCAATACATATAATCCTCTATCACACATATACATATAGAAAAGAATAAAGGCAAACAATATTCATACCTTAGAATTCACCTCTTGATTATGCAATCCTGTTTGCACAAATAATAGGAGCCGTTCGAAGCTCTCGAGATGACAAACGCAGTTATCGGATTACTTTGGAATTTCTACGGTTGAATCAAAAGTAATTTTAACGTCAAATTTGGCTAGGGTTTGTTCTTTCTCAATGATTGATGATGAAAATGAGTTTTTGAACTCATATACATGTATATATACACATAATACCATCCATAATATTATAGGAAATGACCAAAATGCCTTTAAAATTTAAATAATGTCAAATCTGTCCTTTGGTGGACTGTTTTGATAAGCTAAAGTAGATCGATCATAACTCTTTGCTCCGATATCGGATTTGGGTGAAATTTTTATAATTGGAAGGATAATTCAAAGGTATTTCATTTCATATAAAGTAGCCCACCTAGTTCGTCCTGTACAAGGAGTTATGGTCATTCGATGTTGACCCTAAAAATCTGTTTAGATAGGCCGAAGTAAAACGAGCATAACTCCTTACTCAGATGTTGGATTTGGATGAAACCAATTGTATTAGAAATAAGACTCAAAGATCTTTCTTTTCATAGGTCACAGGTCTCCCATTTCATTATATTAAGGTAGTTATGACCGTTCGAAGTTGACCCAAAAATTCGGCTGGCCTCAGTAGTTTGTGTGCAGGAAATTTTCCTTCACATTTACTATTCCCAAATATCCCGGCCACCATTTTATAGTTTCGAACGTGCTCGATTATATCCAAAACCTATCCGTTTTTGGAAAGCTTATTCAATAACCTTCGTATGGAACCATCGACGGGCAAATTCCGGTATAAATAAAAAAAAATTAATTTCATATAAATAAGACCAATACACGTACTTGAATAGGCCAATACACGTACTTGATACAGGGTATTACAACAAGTTCGTTAAGTACATCATGAAACAACAAAGGGACAAACAAAAACTTCAACCAAGGACCATCGCATTTATGAAATATAAAGCAATTCAGAATAATACATACATTCAATATCTCGTACTTGCTAGATTTTTGTCTAATTGAATAGTTCTCCTCATAGTTTCGGTAGTGAGCTACATTGTATGAGGTGTTCCATCATAAAGTATTTGATAAACTGATTTTTATTGATGTTCTTCTATTTCAATTGCTGGGGGTCTATCGGAAACAACCTCTCTACTTCTTCGGGAGTAGCGGTATGGACTGTGTACATTTTACCCTCCCCAGATACAATGGGCTTCTTCTTGTTGTTATTGTTCTATTTCAATTGGTCTGCTTCTATACATCTTGGATTATCACTCTCATACCACAACATTCTTCCTTTGCTGTTACATTTTTAACTATCTTATCGTACGACTTGAAGCGTGTGTTGCCATGCAAACCGTTTTTCTTCTAAGAGTGTTTAGCATGCTGGAGTATGTATGGAGTGATTGTCCTGACCAATGCATTGAGCATCCTATGAATTCTATCGATGGAAACCTTTAGACATCTTCATTCTTATCTGCATGAATGCTGGTTTGCATCTGATGAGCTTAGGTTTTGGAGAAAATTGTTTCAATAGAACAATACATATGCCCTAATGTCTTAACTCAAGGTTTGAGTTCGAAGGACCAAGCATCCGCAAGACGAGCTTCCAAAAAGAAATGACATGAGCTGACAAGTAGGATTGAACTGAAGTAGAAATTTAGAACTTTCTCGTTGGAGTCACACGTGAAGTAGTTTTCTTTCCTCTTAGCAATAGAAAAGAAGAACCAGTAAGTACTTCGCACCTATGATTTTCCCTGTATCAATAACACTGCTCTCTTGAAGTGGATAATCTGGATGCTAAGAGGTATACATCTCTCTACCAAATATTCATTTTGATGAATAGGTAGTATGGAATATGGACACGCTTAAATGTCGAGTGAAAGAAGTTATGTCATCAAATAGTTGCTCCAATCTTTCCTTTTGAACCAAGCACATTTAGATACAAAATCTTCGACTCATCTTATAATTTATTATATGAAAAGTTTTACTTGATGGTAAGATATTCTTGGAGAATATTCTTCTAATCTGACGATAGACGGTTATTTTTCCGTTGCAGGTGAATTTGATAGCTAAACTAAGCCATCCATACCTTTTAGAGTACAAAGATGCTTGGGTGGACAAGGTATCCTATCATCCAGTTTTGTGGTTGCTTGGATCAGAAAGTGCAAAACGTAGCCTTTAATAGTTGCGATTATTGCTGCATAAGCTGCACCAGAGAAAAAGCTCCACTTTCTTTTTCTTTCAGGGGAGTTGTATATGCATCGTTGCCGATTATTGCGAAGATGAAAATATGTGAGTGATTATCCCTGATTTTGCTAACATTTTAAATGTGTACCTATAAGGAAAGATAAGAATAAAGAATAAAAGGAGCCACTAAACGAGGGAAGGGAAAACAATTGTTAAGTAAAATTCTTCATCATTGTCACCGGCTATATTTTATCGTAAAATATGGCTAACCTGTGTTTGTAGAGCGCAACATTTTGCCAAGATCGTGGCTGTTTTCAGCCTGTGTTGTAAGCACATCCAGGTATCTGGAGAATGAAAGACCTCAGATTTCATAAATACTCCCTCGTACCAAGAACGATAGAAGGGGTAATGAGGTTAAAAATAAAGAAATGAATAGGATGATCATAGAACTTCTTATGTGGTGTAATATGAGGACGGTGACGATTTTTTTTCCCCGTGTTCAGGGCGGAGGTCATGAGGAAGTCTAGAGGAGCACTTTTCCCGGAAGAGGTAGTTAAATGTGATTTCAATACTTATGAAGCTTCTCTGTTCCTTCCCGGTAGCTTAAAAAATATGCGTGTTTTTATGTTGTTTTTTTCCTGCTATTATAGAAACTCTACAAATGGCTGACTCATCTATTGTTAGCTTTGGAGCATCTGCATTCCAACCGCGTTCATCATAGAGACCTCAAGGTAAAAACTTGCTGTAATCGGCAAAATAGAAAAGCCTTCTTAGCATGAAATGTTTTTAACGTGAACTATTTTGTATTCAGTAATGCAAAATATTCATCACAAAGGACAACGACATCAGGTTAGGTAAGAATGCCTGAACAATTGCTTGATTGGGTTGTCTTTGCTTCTTTACTATCCTTCAAATTCACTTGATTGTCACAGGTGATTTTGTATTAGGAAAATTGCTAGTTGCAGAAGGCGCTGCTTCCTCGGTATGAATTTCTATTGTGGCAAAATGAACCTCTTACTTACATGCAAGTTTCGACCACCTACTGTCACCTAACAATCGATTTAGCATATCTATTTAGCAAGAGAGAAATCCCTTCTCCCTCCATGACCGAGAAAACCTAAAATTTGCTTTTATTTTCGGTCATAGGTACCAAAATGTTGTGGTGGTCATCTTCCTTTTTATCAAAATAAATATTGTGGTATTCATCATATTACAAAGCTCCTGTCGCCATAGCATCTAGCTTAATGCATTTGAGAAAAAGACGTCGAGTTGTACAGCTAATCCTTAATTTTGGAAGAAATTTCATGTAATAGGTATCTGGCACACCAAACGACATGTGCCCTGAGCTCCTTGCCGGCATACCCTATGGCTATAAATCTGATATATGGTCGCTTGGTAAGAAATAAGAATGTTGACGAAGCAATGTATTTCAGCTCTTTACATCATGTCCCTAATACTAACACTTTAATGTGATTTTAGGATACTGTATGTTTGACATTGCTGCACATCAACCCTCGTTTAAAGCATCTGTGAGTTGATTTTTCAGCTATCTGAACTTCGTAAACAATACCTCAAAAAGTTATACTTGTTACGCAAAAAAAAAAAGAGAAATTCTTTATCCTGATATCTTCTATATGATATAGTGACAATGTAAATCCAACAGGACAAAACTGGACTTATCAACAAAATAAACCGGGGTTTGTTCTCACCACTTCCAATTATATACTCCTCCACCTTGTAAGTATCTTCCTTTTCATCACGTCACAAGTATAACAAATCAGTCAGTTGACAAAGCGGATTTAATTCTTGCAGGAAACAGATAATAAAAAGCATGCTAAGGAAAACTCCAGAACACCGACCTACAGTGAGTGCGAGCTACATATGTTCAAATGTTATTCTTTCCGTTTCAATCTGTTAAGTCTTATTTTCCTTTTTAGTCCGTTTAAAAGCGAATGTTTCTTTCCTTTTACAACAACTCCTTAATTCTAACTTTCTACATGGCATGTTTAAAGATCACAAACTTAAAATACATTTTGATACATTCTGCATATCTTTATTTTAAGACCACAAGATATAAGTCTTCTTTTCTTTCTTAAACTTCGTGGCATATCAAAACCAGAAAAACAAAATGAAACGGAGGGAGTATTAAATTGAGATTCATCTTGACATATTTTTTTACCTCTACTTATAGGCTGCCGAGTTGTTGAGACATCAACATTTGCAACCATACCTCCTCTTGTGTCACAACCCTTCATCTGCGTTTCTTCCTGTGAAGTCCCCGGGTAAAACGAAAGAGAAAACACGACCATCACCTGGAAAATCTATTAGTCCGAGAGGTAGCAGAGACAGACAGTTGAAGCTAAAAGAGAAGAGAGCTGTCCTTTACTTTGACGAAAGTGATAACATTCAGCCAAGAAACTTATCTGACAATTATAACACGTTCCGAGCCAAACTTGACACTAAGAGAGTCGATCCAACAAGCTACTCGGTTAGGATCTCTCAAGATAGTGAGGATTCTAAAAGTTGGGACATGAGTGAGGCAGCTGTTTGCAATGGATATGATCAACAGGAGACTATCTCACAAACAGAAACTACGATCACTCCAAGCTCGTCAAGTTCAAGGGCAAAAACATGGTCCGATGAACAAGAGCATGTTTTTCCGGAGCATGTTAGTCGATTTGACGAGGGTGATACGAAGAATAACCAGACAAAAGAGCTTGAGGTGTTGAGCAGTCCACTGGACCATGAGGAAGCAGATATAGTGGAATGTATCTCCGCAAAATCTAGTAGAATGACATTGTCTGATGGAAGATTCAACGATAAAACACGATCCTTCGATGAAGAAAGCACTTCATCTAACTCACAATCGGCAAAACCAGATCCAGAGGCAGCACCAAGATGCTGTGTTGATAAAACTGAAAATGGTAGCGAGTGTAGAGAAGTTGCTATTGACTGCTTGTCAACTGAAAGCGATGGTACACTTCTACACAAAGAGGAGCTAGAAAAGAAAGCAACCGCGGTTTATGACACCAAACAGGCTAAGAAAGATGCTCTTCGAGCACTGGATGATAAGGTTTCGCAGCTCAAGTCACTAGCCGCATTAGCTAGTAAGGAGGACAAAGACGACAGGGGTAATCCCACTAAACAAAGAGCTGAAGCTTTAGAGTCTCTTTTGGAGGTTTGTGTGCGACTACTTAAGCAGGAAAAAATCGATGAGCTTACTGGTGTGCTGAAACCATTCGGGGCTGATGGAATGTCGTCTAGAGAAACAGCAATCCGGTTGACAAAAAGTCTCATGACTGCACAAAAGTTGTCCAAGGGGTCGTGATGTTTCACAAAACCTATCTTTTGACCTATAGAACTAGCCTCTGTCTTACGTAAATCATCAAGTATTGTTGGACTAAACTATTCCTCGAGGCTTAACGTGGTTGAGCATCCCTTAGTTTTTATTCTATTGTTGTAGGAAAGTTGATGGAGCTGTGAAGATTATATATAATGTACTTTTAAAGTTGATTTCTACTCTATGATGATACTTACCACATTTTCTACTGTTAGTTTTTTCTCCAAAACTAGTGTAGACAAAGATTATACATTTCTTCAGCTTCTTAGATATGATTGTGTTATTATCGGAGTCGATTTCTAATATAGTCACTCAATTAATTGTATAATATCAAAAAGTCATGTTCTGAGAATCAAAAAGAAAGGTGATTTTCTGAGGTAATAACTATTAGCTGAGTGACTATCTAAGAGGTCAACGCGATATTATAGTAGTCTTATAGAAAAAAGTATCAACAATCAAACTGTTCCTTTTAATATTCCATTCCTCCAACCTCAAGCCTCATGAGAAATGAATTTAATATTTTTAAAATTTTTTTCTTTTATACTATTGTAATAGTTTCCCTCATGCACATTTTGCAAATTTATAATAATTCTATCTTGATTATCATAATTTATTGGTATGATGTTACTTTTCTTATACTTTTCCTTGTCCCATTCAAAGTCGTCTCGCTCCCTTTCCCTATCAGATATCCTACCACTGTCACGTTCAAGAGACTTTAGTCTTCCTTGATCCTTACTCTTGATAAAATTTATTGTCCTTTATCTGAGACATTTATTTTTCTTTCATGTCATTCATTTGTTTTTTCTATTTATACTTTACTGTTTATGGCCGTTGACTGGTGTACACTGTATTTGAAAGTTTGCATCTGAATTTTTATTGTTATTGATATCCTCACTTTAGGATGTTATTCATTGAGATAATGGTAACTTCCGTGTTATGTTTGTTAAATTTGGTGTTCTGTGAGTCACTTCACTGTTGTCAAGTGACTGAACATTTAATCATAAGCTGACAGTTTGATAATCTGTGTTTATGTTGAAATATCTCAGAACATGGGCTAGCCTATGTACTTCCGGTGAAGAGAGAGTTGAGAAAGGAGAAACGTAACGTTGTGAATGGTGGGCAAGCAAATAGGAGTGTGTCTTCTGTGTTGACCTACCTAAAAAAAATGAAAAGGTCGGGCTGTTAACTTTACTGCTTTGTGATGGTTGTTGAAGACTAGCTTCTTGAAGAGCTCTCCGAGAGGTGCATTGCATCAGCTTGATATTTGTTGTAAACTAAGTATTCGGTGCGGGAGTAAATAAGTGCAGAAACTAAAAACAAAATTGTAGGAAATTTTTTTGTTGTGTATTTTCATTTTTGTGGTAATACATGTGAAGTGGAAGTACGTTGAAGCTGAGGTCGACAATATTCAATACTCGAAAGATTAACAGAAAATAGTTTGTTGTGGAGTGAACTTCAGATCACGGTGCCTCTAAAAGGATCAAACATTCATCAAGACAAAGTGAAATGGACATTTTCTACTCATGTTTAGAGTTTGTAAAAAATATGCTTGTTATACTGCTTGTTCAGAGATACAGTATTTTCTTACTTGATGTTGTTGCATTCGAATTTGGAAAGAAAATTACACGGCTGACTTGTTAATGTAGGATATCATATCATGTGCTGTGTCGGAAATGCACTCCTATCAATGTACTGTGACTGTGAAGTATTGACGAGGCATATGACGCGTTAGAGGAAATAGCGGAAAAGGATGTTGTCTCTTGGGTAGCTCACTGTCTCAATTAATTTTTCAGTTCTAAACAAAAGAAGTTTGATCTTTGTAATTGGGTTTGTTACTTTTTCCAATTGTAAGATGATATATGAGGAAAGTGAGGTCCCTATAAATTCTTGTTTTCTTTAACTTTAGCTTTAAAGATCCAATTTTTACTTGAGAAATCACAGTAATATGAACAATGAGTTGTCGAAGAAAACTGGTTTACCCAACCAAAAAGAATAAATTGCTCTCTGTGGTTTAAAATAATTTTGATACTGTAAAAATAAAAGGCTGAAAGTTTAAATTTTGATTGAAGTGATAAGGCTTTCACTTTAAAAAAATAAATACTAAAAAAGAAGTATTAATATATTTAAAATCAAGTGGGTCCAATAAAGGTAAAAAAGGTAATTGTGCCTTTGAAAAATTTCCAAATAAGGAAAGATGACATTTATTTTGGGACGGGCGACACATAATTTGGGTCGGAGATAGTAACAGATTTTTGCATATGCATCCATTTAGGCTTATTGGGTTTCCTTTCAAATTATTCTTACATTTCAACCATTTTTCATTTTGTGCTTGTAATGTTCTACTTCAAACAGATGTTCACGAAGGGATTGTTCTTAACATTCATAAATGCAAAAGCACAAGTACAATAAGTCAAATCAGATGCAGAATCAATGATTTGTACAAAATACTTTGCTTGACATTATTGAGTCAAGAGTTATCACTTGAGAACAGCACTGATAGGCTTCCAACAAAGTCTCAGAAAGAGGAGCTACTAATTCTTGGAGAATATGCCTAGCAACTTCAGTGCCACATTCATATTCTTCAATCTCAAAGTCCGTACATTTACCCAAAGAATGGCTCATATCCCATTCTATTAGCTGGTCTGGGATCAAACCAACAAATTGTGTCCACTCTTCGACCTCATCAATAATATCAGCAATCAGAATCACTTTGGTCATACTTGATGGTAGTTTGGTACAGGTTCTGAAACAAGAATCAGAGATTGGAGAAAATTTTTAGTCTAGGTACTCTAATAGACAATCAAAGGCGAATCCTTTAAGCTGATTCATCTGTTTTGGGTCATTACAGCCAAGCAACTCACTGAAAGCCATCCACAGAAAACTCAAAAACATTTCATGTTCATTGAGGAGAAAATGGCTCACAGAGAACCCATCCTCTATAGGTAGAGCCTGCTGTTGAGGAGTAGTTCCAAATATGAGTTCAGCATTCAAAATGACCTATTTTGCGAAGCTGAGTTTGCTTCCTTTTAACTGATCAATCTTGTTGAGCACTCCAAAAACGTTATGAATTAGTTCTCTGCAACTCCTCCTGGTGGATAATGAGGTCTCACAATCCGAAAGATCTCTATCAGGTTCTGGAAAGAGTGGTTCAGCATCAACAGAGTCCACTGATTCAGCAAGCACTTTGTCCTATGGAAGAAAACAAGCATCATATTTATTAGAAGCATGGATGCATGAAATCCAAGTTCAGAGTTGTTTTATTTTTAAATTTACGTATTTGAGGGAAAGAAAGGAAGTATGCAAATAGTAAAATGTCGAATCAGGGACCATACTTTAGCTACTATTGGGACTGATGGAGAGGTAGCTGTCAGTTGAATGGTGATCAAGTGAATTCCCAACTAAATCTGCTTCATCTTCCAAAGGAGAAAAATATCTAGTAGGATAAGTGAGAGCACATTTAGCTCTAA
>NW_025831954.1:130065-138633 GCF_002878395.1 Capsicum annuum | reverse complement strand
TTAGCAAATGGTTATTTTGTGGCGCCAAATCTTCTTTTCATTTGAGAGATGTTCTTTTGCATCTTCTGGTTACTGTATCCTTTCTTTTGTTTTGGATAATTTCCAAATTCTTCCTTTTATCTCCTCTCTTATTTTTGCCATTACTCTAAAGATGAGGTTCTTCATACCTATAGACTCAACCTTCAGAAATAAATGATTGAAATTAGAAGAACGTCAAGCAATTGCAACGTTTCTTTTGAAAGAAAGAAACAAAGGAAGTCTTAAATACGGATCTATAACACAAGCTGCGATGTTGTTCAAGAAATCAATAAGAACTATTCAGCGCATTTGGAAACAATGTCAATCATCAGTTGATAATGGTATGTCGTCGTTAGATGTGTCTGTAAGACTTACAGGTAATGTTTGAAGAAAATGGATTGGAGTCGACAGTAATCAAGTCAAAGAAATTCCACTTTGTCGTCGAACAAATATTCGATCTCTGGATTTTGCGATGAACATGGAAAAATCAACCGTCTTTCGGCGTGTGAAAGATGGAACTCTTCGGCCACATTCTAATTCCATCAAGCCTCAGTTAACCGAAGGAAACAAAAAGGTACGACTACAATACTGCCTCTCAATGATTGATCAGAATACAATCCACATAAATCCAATGTTTATGAATATGTTTAATTATGTTCATATCGACGAAAAGTGGTTTTTTTTGTCCAAAATATTTGAAAGGTACTACATGCTTCCTGGAGGGCATGAGCCAGATCCGTATCGTTCTTACAAAAGTAAAAATTTTACTCCAAAGGTTATGTTTATGGCTGCTGTAGTACATCCTCAATTTGATGAAAATGGAATTGAGTTGTTTTCTGGAAAAATAGGTATTTTTTCGTTTGTAGTTAAGGAACCATCTAAGCGGAATAGCAAAAATCGAACAGCAGGAACTATGGAAACAAAGCCCATTCAGTCAGTAACTAAAGATATCACTAGAGCTTGCTTGATAGAGAAAGTTCTTCCTGCTATTAGAGCAAAATGGCCAGCTTCCGATTCAAATAATCCTATCTTTTTACAACAATATAATGAAAGGCCACATATTGGTAACAATGATTTGGAATTTATTGAAGCTGCCCGACAAGATGGATTTGACATTAGATTGTGTTTTCAACCATTGAACAGTCCAGATTTAAATGTTTTAGATCTTGGTTTTTCTAGAGTAATCCAAAGTCTTCAATATCAAAAGGCCCCTAAAAAAGTTGATGAATTAGTGGAAGCAGTGGAAAGATCTTTTGATTAAATGAAAGCGAAAATACTCAATCTTGTATTTCTTACTTTTCAATCTTGTATGATTGAGGTGATGAAAGATAGTGGCGGTAATAATTACAAAGTGCCTCATTTGAACAAAAATGGACTAGAAAGAGAAGAAAACCTTCCTCTCCAACTTCATTGTGATATTGATATCGTCAATAAAGATTTGGCTCTACTTCAACAATGATATGGGTTATTATTGTGGTAAAGCTCTTTATTTTGAAGTAGCAATGGTGTTTTTTCAAGTAGTATGTAGAAGTACTGTACTACTTTTGTGTATAGCCGTAGTGATCATCATGTAACTTTTACAATGATGTTTTGTCAAATATGTTAGGAGTACTATTTTTGTGTACAGATATGGTGATCATAATGTATTTTTTGTACTCATGAATAACTCTACTTACAATGATATAAGTCCCACCAGCTTATATATACTTACACGTTTTTTTATAGATTTATTGTTGTTTTATGCTTTTATTTGTTTCTTACTTTCTTATCACATAATAGAGGGCTGCGTAAATGGAAAGAAGGAGAAAAGGGAAGTGGGAGGCATACCATCACGTTTGTATGAATTTTAATTTTTAAACAAGGAAGTCTATTTCGAGAACAATTAATTGAAAGTTAAAGAGTTTGTGCAGACCAAATATATTTGGACAGCATGGGGATGTCAATTTTTCAGGGGAACTAAATGAAAAAAGTTGAAATCAATGTCGCGATTATGAGAGACCTTGGTTTATGCAAAAGGGTGTGGTACAGTTTCACTAATAAAGGCGGCACCCTCAGCTATTATGCGAAAAGCAGTAGCTACACTCCATAAAGACAACATATTGGGCATGGTAACATTTTTTCAGGCTGCTCTAAGCTAATGGTGTCTATTGCAATTCTTCTCTCGTGATGAATAAGATTGGTAATCACGATCCCGAGAAGAGTCATGTTTTGGTTTCTCCAAGTGACCTTTGTCTATTGAACGATGACTCCTTTCCATATACTTTTTCTTGTCCCGTTAAAAGTCATCTCGCTCCCTTTCCCTATCAGATATCCTACCACTATCACGTTCATGAGACTTTAGTCTTCCTTGATCCTTACTCTTGATAAAATTTATTGTCCTTTATCTGTGACATTTATTTTTCTTTCATGTCATTGATTTGTTTTTTCTATTTATACTTTACTGTTTATGGCCATTGACTGGTGTACACTGTATTTGAAAGTTTGCATCTGAAGTTTTCTTGGTATTGATATCCTCACTTTAGGATGTTATTCATTGAGACAATGGTAACTTCCGTGTTATGTTTGTTAAATTTGGTGTTCTGTGACTCACTCTCACTGTTATCGAGTGACTGAACATATAATCATAAGCTGACAGACTGATAATCTGTGTTTATGTTGAAATATCTCAGAACATGGGCTAGCCTATGTACTTCTGGTGAAGAGAGAGCTGAGAAAGGAGAAAAGTAAGGTTGTGAATGGTGGGAAAACAAATAGGAGTGTGTCATCTGTGTTGACCTACTTAAAAAAATGAAAAGGTCGGGCTGTTAACTTTACTGTTTTATGGTGGTTGTTGAAGACTGGCTTCTTGAAGAGCTCTCCGAGAGGTGCATTGCATCAACTTGATATTTGTTGGAAACTAAGTATTCGGTGCGGGAGTAAATAGGAGCAGAAACTAAAAACAAAATTGTATGAAATTCTTGTTTAGTGTATTTTCATTTTTGTGGTAATACAAGTGAAGTGGAAGTACGTTGAAGCTGAGGTCGACAATATTCAATACTCGAAAGATTAACAGAAAATAGTTTGTTGTGGAGTGAACTTCAGATAACGGTGCCTCTAAAAGGATCAAACATTCATCAAGACAAAGTGAAATGGACATTTTCCACTCTTGTTTAGAGTTTGTAAAAAATATGCTTGCTATACTGCGTGTTCAGACATACAATATTTTCTTACTTGATGTTGCTGCATTCAAATTTGGAAAGCAAATTACACGGCTGACTTGTTAATGTAGGATATCATATCATGTGCTATGTCGGAAATGCACTCCTATCAATGTACTGTGAGTGTGAAGTATTGACGAGGCATATGATGCATTAGAGACAATAGAGAAGAAGGATGTTGTCTCTTGGGTAGCTCACTGTCTCAATCAATTTTTAGTTCTAAACAAAAGAAGTTTGATCTTTGTAGTTGTGTTTGTTACCTTTTCCAATTGTAAGATGATATATGTGGAAAATGGGATCCCTCTAAATTCTTGTTTTCTTTAACTTTAGGTTTAAAGATCAAATTTTTACTCGAGAAATCATAGTAATGTGAACAATGACTTGTCAAAGAAAACTGGTTTACTTATGTAGAACCAACCAAAAAGAATAAATTGCTCTCGGTGGTTTAAAATAATTTTGATACTATAAAAATAAAAGGCTGAAAGTTTAAATTTTTATTGAAGTGATAAGACTTTTACTTTTAAAAAACAAATACTAAAAAAGAAGTATTAATATATTTAAAATCAAGAGGGAGTAGTATTTTTATTTGGTTTGAACGATATCATGTGCCTCAGCAGAGAAGTAAGGTTCTGCTCTCCTATCTTTCTCTTACGTATCTAGTTCTATAGCTTAACCCTTACTTTTACGATGTAAGGGCAGAACGCATGTCAAAAGTTATTTAATTTCGCTATTATGAGTATTTTTGGGGGTGTTAGAGACTTAATTAAAAAGTATTAATACTATGTAATATTGATTCGTAATATTTATGTCTATTAACATTCTAAAAAATTAAATTATAAAATATTATTTTTTTAAAGTGGGCTGGCCCGTAAGACCCGTAACCCATAGAGTAATAGTGTGGGCTTGGTATTTTTTGGCTCATCATTTTGATATGCTAGCCCAACCTGACCCGTCAAACTCAAAGCCCGTGTGGGCTAGCTCGGATGGGCTGAGCCAACCCGTATTGACATCTCTAAAAAAAAAAAACTCTACATTATTGACACTCAAAGGAGACTTTGGAATCTTGAAGAATGCACGAAGGCAAATTCAGGATTTCAAAACGCAGATGTATGAATGTGAAATTCATCAAGATCACCTACATTATGCATATTATACTAGACAAGGAGCCCAGAAATGGGGATAAAACAAGAACAAATTCCATGAAAATGTGCACCAAGATCATAAATAACTTACACACCAAGATTATCTAGGCTCTAGGGTACCCCCCACCCCCACCCCTATGCAAAACTTTCATCGTCACCCTGTAAGACGAGGTCAACTTATCGAAAGATGGACATTGCTTCAGTTCATACAACCTTTCAATAGGTGTTTGTTAGTTCTTATTAAGCTTTTCTACTATGATGATAGGATTTGCTTTTGCTATTGCATTCTGACCAACATTCCCATAATCAAACGGGCAGGTGTGTTTGTCTGAATAATGATGAACTGCGCAGAAAAGATCACCACATTTGCAACTGAACCCCGTTAATCCCACACGCTTACGACAAACTGTTCACTTTTTCAAACCCTCTTTTGACTTCACTTGTGAAATCTGAGAGGCTAAATCTGCAGATGCAACCATGGCACCTGCAAGAGCAAGTTCTGATTAATCGCTACTTGAGTTTCTGCGTACGACGTCTGTGCTGGATGCAGCTGCAAGCTTTGCATGTTCCTACTTCAGTAGTATCATGTCCTTTTGACACTTGGAACACATATTCATCGCAGCTACACTACCGAAAAAATCACCGTCGTTGATGCAGAGGACAGGGTCTTTTGGAGCTCGACAACCTGTCTCTTTAGATGACTCCATTTCTTCAGTTAACAAGTCAAGTTCAACACCACAAGTGTCATGCATACTTCTAGTTACTAAAATTTATACGTTTTTTTTAAATAATAATGAAAATATTTTAATCTTTTATATAAATGAAGACTTTAGTTACTACTATTTTGTCTTATTTGAGGATATTTTCGTTAACAACACCAACAGTAAGGGTATTTTGGTAACTAAAACCTCCAATCAATTACACTTTACCGTGTCTTTTGCCTCTACTGTTTTAGTTTCCTAAAATTTTCTTTCATCTTCATTTTCTCTGTTTTTCCTTTTCTCCACTGTATTCCCTGCGCACCTTGACACCAAAACACAAGTTTCAAGCAAAATTCATGTTCTTAATCTCAATATTTATTAGATCATCACGATTTATTTTTGGAAAGTGGACCTTTGATGGTGGAGCAAGTTTTCATTTGATGTTTGTTATATATATGATACATGATGCTAACTATTTCAAGTCTTAATCCTTTTATTTCAAATCTGTTATTATTATTGATCTATTATACAAATTAATTAATTCAAGTTTTAATCTATTTTCTCTAGATCTGTAGTTAATATTGTTATGGTACTAACTAATTCCATTATCCTATGGATATCTTCTTGTTTTGCTATACTAATTAATTTTTGCTATCCTTTGGTCCTTTTTACTTGCTCTAAAGATTGATTTTTGATTTACATTTTCTATTTACAGAAGATTGATTTTATAAATTTGTCTTAAGAGTTGTATAGAGCAATAGGTTTGAATCGGACCGACTCATTGTAACCTACTGGGAACTATAGAAAGTAATTTGGTTATGGATTGATAAACATTTAATATCATAATATTCCCTCCGTCTCAAATTATATGTCGCCATTTGACCGGACACGATATTTAAGAAATAGGCATTGACCTTGCTAAAGTTATTAAATTACCCCTCTTAGAAAAGTATTGGACCACTAGGTACTTTTATTAAATTTCACAATAATTAAAAAAATGACACAGAGAGTACAGTATTAAAAAAAATCTTCTAAAAAAATACACCACCTACATAACTGTCTCTCTCTTTTGCAAAGAGTTAAGTAGTCCAAATCAGTGTATCGCTTTAATTTAAAATTTTACTTTCATTTTCTATATCAACAATTAAGAAAAATTTGTTATTGCAAAATTCAATTTTCTAGAAAATAGGAGCAATTGGCCGTCGTTTACGGAGTTTCCACGAAAAATTTACGTTTCTGATTTTATTTTGGTTTCAATTTTTGGGCGCTAAACCTACTTTTCATTTGAATTTTTAGCAAATGGTTATTTTGTGGCGCCAAATCTTCTTTTCATTTGAGAGATGTTCTTTTGCATCTTCTGGTTACTGTATCCTTTCTTTTGTTTTGGATAATTTCCAAAATCTTCTTTTTATCTCCTCCCTTATTTTTGCCATTACTCTAAAGATGAGGTTCGTCGTACCTATAGACTCAACCTTCAGAAATAAACGATTGAAATCAGAAGAACGTCAAGCAATTGCAAAGTTTCTTTTGAAAGAAACAAAGGAAGTCTTAAATACGGATCTATAACACAAGCTGCGATGTTGTTCAAGAAATCAATAAGAACTATTCAGCGCATTTGGAAACAATGTCAATCATCAGTTGATAATGGTATGTCGTCGTTAGATGTGTCTGTAAGACTTACAGGTAATGTTTGAAGAAAATGGATTGGAGTCGACAGTAATCAAGTCAAAGAAATTCCACTTTGTCGTCGAACAAATATTCGATCTCTGGCTTTTGCGATGAACATGGAAAAATCAACCGTCTTTCGGCGTGTGAAAGATGGAACTCTTCGGCCACATTCTAATTCCATCAAGCCTCAGTTAACCGAAGGAAACAAAAAGGTACGACTACAATACTGCCTCTTAATGATTGATCAGAATACAATCCACATAAATCCCATGTTTATGAATATGTTTAATTATGCTAATATCGACGAAAAGTGGTTTTTATGTCAAAAAAAGTTGAAAGGTACTACCTGCTTCCTGGAGAGCATGAGCCAGATTCGTATCGTTCTTTCAAAAGTAAAAATTTTAATCCAAAGGTTATGTTTATGGCTGCTGTAGCACGTCCTCGATTCGATGAAAATGGAATTGAGTTGTTTTCTGGAAAAATAGGTATTTTTTCGTTTGTAGTTAAGGAACCATCTAAGCGGAATAGCAAAAATCGAACAACAGGAACTATTGAAACAAAGCCCATTCAGTCAGTAACTAAAGATATCACTAGAGCTTGCTTGATAGAGAAAGTTCTTCCTGCTATTACAGCAAAATGGCCAACTTCTGATTTAAATAATCCTATCTTTTTACAACAATATAATGCAAGGCCACATATTGGTAACAATGATTTGGAATTTATTGAAGCTGCCCGACAAGATGGATTTGACATTAGATTGTGTTTTCAACCATCGAACAGTCCAGATTTAAATGTTTTAGATCTTGGTTTTTTAGAGCAATCAAAAGTCTTCAATATCAAAAGGCCCCTAAAAATGTTGATGAATTAGTGGAAGCAGTGGAAAGATCTTTTGATGAAATGAAAGCAAAACAACTCAATCATGTATTTCTTACTTTACAATCTTGTATGATTGAGGTGATGAAAGATAGTGGCGGCAATAATTACAAAGTGCCTCAATTGAACAAAAATGGACTAGAAAGAGAAGAAAACCTTCCTCTCCAACTTCATTGTGATATTGATATCGTCAATAAAGATTTGGCTCTACTTCAACAATGATATGAGTCATTGTTATGTTACAGCTCTTCATTTTGAAGTTGGAATGGTGTTTTTTCAAGTAGTATGTAGAAGTACTGTACTACTTTTGTGTATAGCCGTAGTGATCATCATGTAACTTTTACAATGATGTGTTGTCAAATATGTTAGGAGTACTATTTTTGTGTATAGACATGGTGATCATAATGTATTTTTTGTACTCATGAATAACTCTACTTAAAATGATATAAGTCCCACCAGCTTATATGTGCTTACCCGACTTTTTCTAGCTTGATTGTTGTTTTATGCTTCTATTTGTTTCTTACTTTCTTATCACATAATAAAGGGCTGCGTAAATGGAAGGGAGAAAAGGGAAGTGGGAGTCACACCGTCACATTTGTATGAATTTTTATTTTTAAACTAGGAAGTCTATTTCGAGAATAATTATTTGAATGTTAAAGAGTTTGTGAAGACCAAATATATTTGGACAGCATGGGGATGTCAATTGTTCAGGGGAACTAAATGAAAATAGCTGAAATCAATGTCGCGATTATGAGAGACCTTGGTTTATGCAAAAGGGTGTGGTACAGTTTCACTAATAAAGGCGGCACCCTCAACTATTATGCAAAGACCAGTAGCTACGCTCCATAAAGACAACATATTGGGTGTGGTAACATTTTGTCAGGTTGCTCTAAGCTAATGGTGTCTATTACAATTCTTCTCTCATGATGAATAAGATTGGTAATCACGATCCCGAGAAGAGTCATGTTT
>NW_025831954.1:110822-127065 GCF_002878395.1 Capsicum annuum | reverse complement strand
TCCCTATGGGTGCCGTATCTATGTTATGTCATCTGCTGCTGTGCTGTACTATGTGTTTGTGTGATATCTCATGACTTGAGCCGGGGGTCTTTCGGAAACAGCCTTTCTACTTCATCAGAGGTAGAGGTATGGACTGCGTACATCTTACCCCCCCCAGACCCCACTAAGTGGGAATACACTGGGTTTGTTGTTGTTGTTGTTGTTGTCATACAAGAACCAAAAACAATAAAAACAAAAACATTCCTGTCATGCTAAAATCTGAGACAATAGAAGAAAAAGAAAGCTAAATATGGGAGTATAGTTCAAGAAATGAGTACCAAACGAAGCTTTGGCTGCTTCTCATCCCCTCCAAACTTTTTTGAAGCTTGTTTCAAGCAAGCTATAAGAATGCAGCACAAAAAAAGAAATAATTTAGCCCTCTAGCTAGAATCACCTTCAAGAGCTGAAAGAAAATGCTCACACAACCACAAGGCCTTTGAGGTTTTCTCTCAGTCATTTCTATAGCTGAGCTATCATTCATCTTTCAAAATCCTCTGTTAAATTTCTTCACCTTTTCTCCCACTCTGCTAAATGTGATTCACACACTTTATCTTCCCAATAAGATTCTATCAAACATTACCTTCACATTAATTTGGAAAGAATTAAACAAAAGACCCCCCCACTGGCCCCTCTGCCCACCACATCACTCACCCTCCTTGGCCCAAAAAAAGAAAATGGGGAAAAAGAACTTACATTTTCATGCAAGAAACAAAGCAAAAACCCAACAAGATATCAAAAAGAAAGTAGAAAATAGCTATGAAAAGTAAAACCCTGAGCTGTGTTCAATTATGACAAAGCTTTCACAAGAAACCACAGTCAAACAAAGCAAACACAGAACAAGAACATACAAACAGCAATACCCAGAATGTCTTCAACTTGCACCAAATGTGCTACTGTTCAAGAAAACAGCTAGAACTAGTTATAGTACACTCTAGTAAGCTATTCTTTTCTTTTTTTTAATCTTCTTTATGACAGTGAAAAAAGGAAATCATAATTATTTTAAATTAGTTCCTATAGACATGCTTTCTATGCTTTGCTGTCACAAATGCTACAGAATAAGAAAAGAATGTGTCAATAGAGACTAACCGATTAGGCCCCAAACAATAATAATAGAACCCAAAGCAATTGCAGCAAGGACAAGATCGAATGTTTTTTGAAATCCAAAGTGCCAAAGAACTTCAAAGTACTTTTAAGAGAAAATAGAGGGAGTAATAGCGGAGGAGAATTTTGTCCTCTTAGAGAAAGAGAATGGTGAGTTTATATAGTGAGGAGGGCCGTCCACAATCCCAAATAATGAAGGAAGAATAATATTTAATGGAAGAAGAATAACATATAATGAATCAATTAAGGGGATTGTTCCCTTAAATGGATGGGGTAAATAAATCCGTTCCACCAGTCATGCTATAGTTGCCATAAAAAATAATGCCCTATTATAACATTTGAAATTTCCATGAATAGAACAAGTAAAAAGAGATCCTTCCTACATATTAAATGAAATCAAGAAGATGTATCTAAATTTACTATAATTAACGTGTGAGGGGATGTTTGTCAACCAAGTAAGGCAAGAAAAATAAAAAATCAATTACTGAGATGCTTTTCTCAAATCAAATTGGTACAGGATCATACCCAAACAGTCAAAACATGCACATATTAGCCTTATTAAAGATTTACGAAAAAATCCAAAAAATAAAAAATCAATTACTGAGATGCAAAATGTGCACATATTAGCCTTATTAAGGATTTACGAAAAAATCTGAAAAATAAAAAATCAATTACTGAGATGCTTTTGTCAAATCAAATTGGTACAGGATCATTCCCAAATAGTCAAAACGTGCACATATTAGCCTTATTAAAGATTTACGAAAAAATCCTCGAATCGTCACATACATGCTTTTCCTATACAAAATTACCCATATTGACTAAGAGGCATAAAAATTGTGAAGTTGCAAGAAGTTAGGCGTGTTTGCACATACTAGAGAGAGACGAACAAATTGACTTACCCGAAGGGGTTTGTCGGAGGTATCGCTGTGGGAGAGAAGTCGAGGCTGTGTCGCGGCTATTGGACGTTCGTTGGAGGGGAGAAAAAAGGCGACTGAAGGACGGAGGATGGAGCGGCGGCGTGGAGGCTTCGCTGGCCGTCTCCGTCTATGGCGGCGCTGTTCGTCGGTGGAGGACGAGAAGGGAGGGGGCTGGCCATCGGAGCAGCGGCTAGACTCACCTGGGGTAAGAGCTGGCGGCACGTATGGAGGAGATGGAAGAGGCGACGGCGAAGGCTGTTTGCCGGAGATAGCGGAATGGCGACGAGGACTTGGAGCGGAGGGGGTTGTTTTGATGGTCGATTGGCGACGGAGAGATCAGAGGAGAAGGGGGCAGATCGAGATTTGGAGGTGTTTGTAGAGAGAGAGAAGAGAGAGATGGAGAGATAGAGGCGGAAGTTGGGGAAAAAAATTTGAGTTAGGGTTTGTCGGTTTGAAATAGGGAAAGAGATATCTTTTGATCTCAATCGTTGGATTGGTTTTTGATCGACGGTTGAGATTTAATGTCATGGGGAATTAAAATGTGGCTAGGATGAAAAATAATTGCTTAGATTGTAAGAAATTGGGTTAAGATTGTAATGGATTGGGTAAAAATAGGCTATAATTGTATGAAATTAAATAAAATTTGATTAAAAGGTAAACAAAATCATGCAAGGTAATTTTGATTAGGCTGTTATTTAAATTAAAGTAGGAATAATAATAATATATGATAATAGTAATTAAATAATAAATAACAACATTAAATAATAAATAATAAAAAATATAATAAAAGATAATTAATAATAATGAAAAAATAATAATTAAACAATAAATTATAATAATAAATGATAAATAATAAATAATATTAATATATATAATAACAATGTCCATAAATAATAATATCAATAAATAGTATTAAATAAAGCAAAACTAGACAATGTATTTTGCAAAATTGTAAATGTGCATAATTATGTGAAAATAATTTAATTAATAAAATTATAAAAATGTCATTTTTAATTTTAGAATATTATAAAAATATGATTCTAAAAGAAAATTGATGATTTATGCATTTTCTAAATTAAGAATGCGATATGTCGGAAATTTGTTTGATGCAAGAAAATATGCAAAAATACTAATGTTTAAAAATTAACGATTTAGTTAAAATAACAAACTAAATGTAGTGTCGAGAGGTCAAAATTGGGTGTCAACATCACAGTGTCAAAATTGGCTTCCAATACTGACTTTTAAAAAACTAATTCAAAACAATAAATAAATAGGAACAATTAAATTTCTTAAATTCATGATATAAGAAATTCAAAAATGAAGTATAATAATAAATAAACATTTCAACATTATTATTGAAACAATTAAATTACCTTAAATGTCAACAATATCTAAACAATTCATTTATTATGAATATTGAGGAAGTATTGTCTAAAATATCAATGAATTAAGTGGACTCAATGTAAAATAGTTGAATAAACCTTTCAATCTTTTCTATTTACCCCATTTGAATTGGACACACTCCTTCATAAATTCTTTACTGTTGCAAGATTAAAAGTAATTTCACTAATATATTTTTAGTTACTAAAATTTATACATTTTTTTAAAATAATAATGATTATATTTTAATCTTTTATATAAATGAAGACTTTAGTTACTACTATTGTGTCTTATTTGAGGATATTTTCGTTAACAACACCAACAGTAAGGGTATTTTGGTAACTAAAACCTCCAATCAATGACACTTCACCGTGTCTTTTGCCTCTACTGTTTTACTTTCCTAAAATCTTTTTTCATCTTTATTTTCTCTATTTTTCCTTTTCTCCACTGTATTCCCTGCGCACCTTGACACCAAAACACAAGTTTGAAGCAAAATTCATGTTCTTAATCTCAATATTTATTAGTCCATCATGATTTATTTTTGGTAAGTGCATCTTTGATGGTGGAGCAAGTTTTCGAGCAAGTTTTCATTTGATGTTTGTTATATATATGATACATGATGCTAACTATTTCAAGCATTAATCCTTTTATTTCAAATCTGTTATTATTATTGATCTATTATACAAATTAATTAATTCAAGTTTTAATCTATTTTCTCTAGATCTGTAGTTAATATTGTTATGGTACTAACTAATTCAATTATCCTTTGGATATCTTCTTGTTCTGCGATACTAATTAATTTTTTCTAGCCTTTGGTCCTTTTTACTTGCTCTAAAGATTGATTTTTGATTTACATTTTCTATTTACAGAAGATTGATTTTATAAATTTGTCTTAAGAGTTGTATATAGCAATATGTTTGAATCGGACCAACTCATTGTAACCTACTGGGAACTACAGAAAGTAATTTGCTTATGGATTGATGAACATTGAATATCATAATACTCCCTCCGTCTCAAATTATATATCGCCATTTGATCGGATACGATATTTAAGAAATAGGCATTGACCTTGCTAAAGTTACTAAATTACCCCACTTAAAAAAGTATTGGAACACTAGGTACTTTTATTAAATTTCACAATAATTAAAAAAATGCAATAGAGAGTATAGTATTAAAAAAAATCTACTAAAAAAATACACCACCAACATAACTGTCTCTCTATTTTGCAAAGAGTTAAGTAGTCCAAATCAGTGTATCGCTTTAATTTAAAATTTTACTCTCATTTTCTCTATCAACAATTAAGAAAAATTATTTATTGCAAAATACAATTTTCTAGAAAATAGGATCAATTTGCCGTCATGTACGGATTTTCCACGACAAATTTACGTTTCTGATTTGATTTTGGTTTCAATTTTTGGGCGCTAAACCTACTTTTCATTTGAATTTTTAGCAAATGGTTATTTTGTGGCGCCAAATCTTCTTTTCATTTGAGAGATGTTCTTTTGCATCTTCCGGTTACTGTATCCTTTCTTTTGTTTTGGATAATTTCCAAATTCTTTCTTTTATCTCCTCTCTTATTTTTGCCATTACTCTAAAGATGAGGTTCTTCGTAACTATAGACTCAACCTTCAGAAATAAACGATTGAAATTAGAAGAACGTCAAGCAATTGCAAAGTTTCTTTTGAAAGAAAGTAACAAAGGAAGTCTTAAATACGGATCTATAACACAAGCTGCGATGTTGTTCAAGAAATCAATAAGAACTGTTCAGCGCATTTGGAAACAATGTCAATCATCAGTTGATAATGGTATGTCGTCGTTAGATGTGTCTTTAAGACTTATAGGTAAAGTTTGAAGAAAACGGATTGGAGTCGACATTATTCAAGTCAAAGAAATTCCACTTTGTCGTCGACAAATATTCGATCTCTGGCTTTTTTGATGAACATGGCAAAATCAACCGTCTTTCGGCGTGTGAAAGATGGAACTCTTCGGCCACATTCTAATTCCATCAAGCCTCAGTTAACCAAAGGAACCAAAAAGGTACGACTTCAATACTGCCTCTCAATAATTGATCAGAATACAATGCACATATATCCTATGTTTATGAATATGTTTAATTATGTTCATATCGACGAAAAGTGGTTTTTTTTGTCCAAAAAATTTGAAAGGTACTACCTGCTTCCTGGAGAGCATGAGCTAGATCTGTATTGTTCTTACAAAAGTAAAAATTTTATTCCAAAGGTTATGTTTATGGCAGCTGTAGCACGTCCTCGATTTGATGAAAATGGAATTGAGTTGTTTTCTGGAAAAATAGGTATTTTTTTCATTTGTAGTTAAGGAACCAGCTAAGCGGAATAGCAAAAATCAAACAGCAGGAGCTATGGAAACAAAGCCCATTCAGTCAGTAACTAAAGCTATCACTAGAGCTTGCTTGATAGAGAAAGTTCTTCCTACTATTAGAGCAAAATGGCCAGCTTCCGATTCAAATAATCCTATATTTTTTACAACAAGATAATGCAAGGCCACATATTGGTAACAATGATTTGGAATTTATTGAAGCTGCCCGACAAGATGGATTTGACATTAGATTGTGTTTTCTACCATCGAACAGTCCAGATTTAAATGTTTTAGATCTTAGTTTTTTTAGAGCAATCGAAAGTATTCAATATCAAAAGGCCCCTAAAAATGTTGATGAATTAGTGGAAGCAGTGGAAAGATCTTTTGATGAAATGAAAGCGAAACAACTCAATCATGTATTTCTTACTTCACAATCTTGTATGATTGAGGTGATGAAAGATAGTGGCGGCAATAATTACAAAGTGCCTCATTTGAACAAAAATGGACTAGAAAGAGAAGAAAACCTTCCTCTCCAACTTCATTGTGATATTGATATCTTCAATAAAGATTTGGCTCTACTTCAACAATGATATGGGTTATTGTTGTGGTAAAGCTCTTTCTTTTGAAGTTGGAATGGTGTTTTTTCAAGTAGTATCTAGAAGTATTGTACTACTTTTGTGTATAGCCGTAGTGATCATCATGTAACTTTTACAATGATGTTTTGTCAAATATGTTAGGAGTACTATTTTTGTGTACAGACATGGTGATCATAATGTATTTTGTGTACTCATGAATAACTCTACTTACAATGATATAAGTCCCACCAGCTTATAGACACTTACACGTCTTTCTCTAACTTTATTGTTGTTTTATGCTTCTATTTGTTTCTTACTTTCTTATCACATAATAGAGGGCTGCGTAAATGGAAGGAAGGAGAAAAGGGAAGTGGGAGTCATACCGTCACATTTGTATGAATTTTTATTTTTAAACTAGGAAGTGTATTTTGAGAACAATTAATTGAATGATAAAGAGTTTGTGCAGACCAAATATATTTGGACAGCATGGGGATGTCACTTGTTCAAGGGAACTAAATGAAAATAGTTGAAATCAATGTCGCGATTATGAGAGACCTTGGTTTATGCAAAAGGGTGTGGTGCAGTTTCACTAATAAAGGCGGCACCCTCAGCTATTATGCAAAGAGCAGTAGCTACACTCCATAAAGACAACATATTGGGCATGGTAACATTTTGTCAGGCTGCTCTAAGCTAATGGTGTCTATTACAATTCTTCTCTCGTGATGAATAAGATTGGTAATCGATCCCGAGAAGAGTCATGTTTGGTTTCTCCGAGTGACCTTTGTCTATTGAACGATGACTCCTTTCCTTATACTTTTTCTTGTCCCGTTCAAAGTCGTCTCGCTCCCTTTCCCTTTCAGATATCCTACCATTATCACGTTCATGAGACTTTAGTCTTCCTTGATCCTTACTCTTGATAAAATTTATTGTCCTTTATCCGTGACATTTATTTTTCTTTCATGTCATTGACTTGTTTTTTCTATTTATACTTTACTGTTTATGGCCGTTGACTGGTGTACACTGTATTTGAAAGTTTGCATCTGAAGTTTTCTTGGTATTGATATCCTCACTTTAGGATGTTATTCATTGAGACAATGGTAACTTCCGTGTTATGTTTGTTAAATTTGGTGTTCTGTGGCTCACTCTCACTGTTGTCGAGTGACTGAACATTTAATCATAAGCTGATAGTGTGATGATCTGTGTTTATGTTGAAATATCACAGAACATGGGTAAGCCTATGTACTTCTGGTGAAGAGAGAGCTGAGAAAGGAGAAACGTAAGGGTGTGAATGGTGGGAAAGCAAATAGGAGTGTGTCATCTATGTTGACCTACTTAAAAAAATGAAAAGGTCGGTCTGTTAACTTTACTGTTTTATGGTGGTTGTTGAAGGCTGGCATCTTGAAGAGCTCTCCGAGAGGTGCATTGCATCAGCTTGACATTTGTTAAAAACTAAGTATTCGGTGCGGGAGTAAATAAGTGCAGAAACTAAAAACAAAATTGTAGGAAATTGTTTTGTTGTTTGTTTTCATTTTTGTGGTAATACATGTGAAGTGGAAGTACGTTGAAGATGAGGTTGACAATATTCAATACTCGAAAGATTAACAGAAAACAGTTTGCTCTGGAGTGAACTTCAGATCACAGTGCTTCTAAAAGGATCAAACATTCATCAAGACAAAGTGAAATGGATATTTTCTACTCATGTTTAGAGTTTGTAAAAAATATTCTTGTTATACTGCTTGTCCAGACATACAATATTTTCTTACTTGATGTTGCTGCATTCGAATTTGGAAAGCAAATTACACGGCTGACTTGTTAATGTAGGATATCATATCATGTGCTATGTCGGAAATGCACTCCTATCAATGTACTGTGAGTGTGAAGTATTGACTAGGCATATGACGCATTAGAGAAAATAGCGGAGAAGGATGTTGTCTCTTGGGTAGCTCACTGTCTCAATCAATTTTAAGTTCTAAACAAAAGAAGTTTGATCTTTGTAGTTGTGTTTGTTACTTTTTCCAATTGTAAGATGATATATGTGGAAAATAAGATCCCTCTAAATTCTTGTTTTCTTTTACTCTAGCTTTAAAGATCCAATTTTTACTCGAGAAATCACAGTTGTGCACAATGAGTTGTCAAAGAAAACAAGTTTACTTATGTAGAACCAGCCAAAAAGAATAAATTGCTCTCTGTGGTTTAAAATAAATTTGATACTATAAAAATAAAAGGCTGAAAATTTAAATTTTGATTGAAGTGATGAGACTTTTATTTTAAAAAAACAAATACTAAAAAAGAAGTATTAATATATTTAAAATCAAGTGGGTCCAATAAGGGTAAAAAGGTAATTGTGTCCTTAAAAAAATCCAAATAAGGAAAGACGACATTTATTTTGGGACGGACAAAAAAGGAAATGGCGACACATAATTTGGTACGGAGGGAGTAGTATTTTTATTTGGTTCGAAGGATATCATGTGCCTCAGTAGAGAAGTAAAGTTCTTCTCTCCTCTCTTTCTCTTATGTGTCTAGTTCTATAGCTTAACCCTTACTTTGACGATGTAAGGGCAGAACGGATGTCAAAAGTTATTTAATTTCGCTATTATGAGTATTTTTGGGGGTGGTGGATACTTAATTAAAAAGTATTAATACTATGTAATATTGATTGGTAATATTTATGTCTATTAACATTCTAAAATTAAATTATAAAATATATTTTTTTTAAAGTGGGCTGGCCCATAAGGCCCGCAACCCACAGAGTAATAGTGTGGCTTGATATTTTTTGGCTCATCATTTTGATAGGATAGCCCAACCTGACCCGTCAAACTCAAAGCCCGTGCGGGCTAGCTCGGATGGGCTGAGCCAACCCGTATTGACATCTCTACAAAAAAAAACTCTACAATATTGATACTCAAAGGAGACTTTGGAATCTTGAAGAATCCACGGAGGCGAATTCAGGATTCCAAAACGCGGATGTATGAATGTGAAATTCATCAAGATGACCTACATTATGCATATTACACTAGACAAGGAGCCCATAAATGGGGACAAAACAAGAACAAATTCCATGAAAATGTGCACCAAGATCATAAATAACTTACACACCAGGATTATCTAGGCTCTAGGGTACCCCCCACCCCCACCCCCACGCAAAAGTTTCATCGTCACCCTGTAAGACGAGGCCAACTTATCGAAAGATGGGCATTGCTTCAGTTCATACAACCTTTCGATAGGTGCTTGTTAGATCTTATTAAGCTTTTCTGCTACGATGATACAATTTGCTTTTGCTATTGCATTCTGACCAGCATTCCTATAATCAAACGGGAAGTTGTGTTTGTCTGAATAATGATAAACTGCGTAGAAAAGATCACCACATTTGAAACTGAACCCCGTTAATCCCACACGCTTACGACAAGCTGTGCACTTTTTCAAACCCTCTTTTGACTTCACTTGAGAAATTTGAGAGGCTAAATCTGCAAATACAACTGCGGCACCTGCAAGAGCAAGGTCTGATTCATCGCTGCTTGAGCTTCTGCGTACGACGTCTTTGCTGGATGCAGCTGCAAGCTTTGCATGTTCCTTCTTCAGTAGTATCATGTCCTTTTGATACCTGGAACACATATTCATCGTAGCTGTACTACCGAAAAAATCACAGTCGTAAATGCAGAGGACGGGGTCTTCTGGAGCTCGACAACCTGTCTCTTTAGATAACTCTATTTCTGTAGTTAACAAGTCAAATTCAACGGCACAAGTGTCAAGCCTCAAATCCTATTGGGGCAGACTGGCAACCATAACCGAGGAGGCCCAAGAGAACCAGCTCATCACCTTATACTTCCTATGCATACCTCTATGACAACCCGAAATTTGGATAGCATCATATCGCATATAAAAGGAAATAATCACCTGTGTAAGCTCGAGCGCACATATATATATGTATATACAATACTTGGCCATTGGAGCCATCACGTCTATTAACAAAACAACACCTTAACTATACATTAGTTCTACAAAGCCTCTAGACAATACAAAGAGTTTAACTAAGGTCGGGACACACCCCGCCATATAACTAACTTCTGTACAATACCAAAAGTGACTGGATATGACACGGAAAGCCCCGAAGAAAACTGGAGCTCACCAAAAGCAGCTGGATATCCTGACTCCTACTTGTGCGGTGTATGAGCTGAGGTACTTGTGCCTGCAGCATGAAATGCAGGTCCCCCGTGGGGGACGTCAGTACAAAATATGTACTGAGTATGTAAAGCTGTAGATAATCACATATTATATAGGAGCTCAATAAAAATTAGAAACTAGTGAATAAATCGTAATAGGAGTGGACCACACTTACTAAAATTTGTGACAACCTGTTCATTGTATTTATTCAATCACTTTACCTTTGTTCTTATCATCTTTGTAATCATTACTATACTGTACTGTGACCATTAGGATGCCTCCAGTACATATCAACTGGGATCGACCCATGATAGGCTTATTCCCTTGGGATACCACCCATAAACACATAAATAGGGATCAGCCCATGATATGCTTATGTCCCTGGGATACCACCCGATAAGAGAGAACTTCCATCACTTTGTTCAATTAATTTTTGAGATTGTTATTTCGGTCGCCACCACATTTTTGATACTTTGAAACAATGATACATCAATAAGAGACATATAAATAGACCATCAATGCAATAACGATGAAGTAAGAACTCATTGGCACATCCATGAAGTGTTTTGGAGTCATCAATGCCATAACAATGAAGTAGGAACTTATTAGTATATCAATGAAACGTTTTGGAGTCATTAATATCACATGGATCTTGTTTGAGTTACCGGATACCTTCTGACATTCATTAGTGCAATAAGCATGTAAGATTTAGAAAACAAGTAAGTATTGGAATGTCTTGACATCTTGTAGGGTGGAAACAAGTTCATTGGTAACGTAGGACATCATACAAAACCATTACGGATCACATTTTATTGAATAACTTTTTAAACTTTCTTAATCGAACAATTGTTCACTTTTATGCCAAAGATATGGTATAGAGTATGCTTTACATACCTTACTGTCAACCTTCAATACTAGTCCCAAATGGACTTCCTGTCTTTTCGGATTACTTATCTACAATGAACATATATACCAATCTAGTATTAGCAACCAAATATCACAATTCAATTATTTGAATGCACGAAACTAGTGGTTAATTAGTAAGCCTTAATTACACCATAAACGGTGTCACTTTAACCCTCTTATACTCCAATTACATTCACATGCCATGCATATTCATACAACATCCTCCAATATCAAGTTTGGATTCATTTATCTTTCCAACTAATCCATTAAACCAAATTGAGCCATAGACATAAATAATCATCAATTCAATAGTATATCACCATATCCACCTTCCATAACTCAATTACCATATCCACCTTCCACAATTCAATACATCTAAACCATGCAAAATAGACCATAACCCTATTTTCATCACCTTTCAATAACAACCAATACATATAATCCTCTATCGCACATATACATATGGGAAAGAATAAAGGCAAACAATATTCATACCTTATAATTCACCTCTTGATTATTCAATCCTGTTTGCACAAATAATAGGAGCCGTTCGAAGCTCTCGAGATGACAAACGCAGTTTTCGGATTACTTTGGAATTTCTACGGTTGAATCAAAAGTAATTTAAAAGTCAAATTTGGCTAGGGTTTGTTGATGATGAAAATGAGTTTTTGAACTCATATACATGTATAAATACACATATTCCCGTCCATAATATAATAGGAAATGACCAAAATGCCTTTAAAATTTAAATAATGTCAAATCTGTCCTTTGGTGGACTGTTTTGATAAGCTAAAGTAGATCGACAATAACTTTTTGCTCCGATATCAGATTTGGGTGAAATTCAAATCGTTGGAAGGATAATTCAAAGGGATTTCATTTCATATAAATTAGGCCACCCAGTTCGTCCTGTACAAGGAGTTATGGTCATTTGAAGTTGACCCTAAAAATCTGTTTTGATAAGCCGAAGTAAAATGAGTATAATTCCTTACTCAGACGTTGGATTTAGATGAAACCAATTGCATTTGAAAGAAGAGTGAAATATATTACTTTTCATAGGTCGCAGCTCTCCCAGTTCATTATATTAAGGTAGTTATGATCGTTCGAACTTGACCTAAAAATTGGGCTGGCCTCAGTAGTTTGTGTGCAGGAAATTTTCCGGCACATTTACTATTCCCAAATATCCCGGCCACCGTTTTATAGTTTCGAACGTGCTCGATTATATCCGAAACCTATCCATTTTTGGAAATATTTATATCGTTGGAAAGCTTATTCAATAACCTTCGTATGGAACCATCGACGGGCAAATTCCGTTATAAATAAAATAAAAAAAATTAATTCCATATAAATAAGAAAAATACACGTAATTGAATACGCCAATACACGTACTTGAATACGGGGTGTTACAACAAGTTCGTTAAGTACATCACGAAACAACAAAGGGACAAACAAAAACTTCAACCAAGGAACATCGCGTTTATGAAATATAAAGCAATTCAGAATAATACATACATTCAATATCTCGTACTTACTAGATTTTTGTCTAATCGAAAAATTCTACTCATAGTTTCGGTAGTGAGCTACATTGTATGAGGTGTTCCATCATAAAGTATTTGATAAACTGATTTTTATTGATGTTCTTCTATTTCAATTGCCGGGGGTCTATAGGAAACAACCTCTCTACTTCTTCGGGGGTAGCGGTATGGACTGTGTACATTTTACCCTCCCCAGATACACTGGGCTTCTTCTTGTTGTTGTTGTTCTATTTCAATTGTACTTCTTCTAAACATCTTGGATTATCACTCTCATACCACAACATTCTTCCTTTGCTGGTACCATTTTAACTATCTTATTGTACGACTTGAAGCGTGTGTTGCCATCCAAACCTTTTTTCTTCTTAGAGTGTTTAGCATGCTGGACTTTGTAAGGAGTGATTGTCCTGACCAATGCATTGAGCATCCTATGAATTCTATCGATGGAAACCTTTAGACATCTTCATTCTTATCTGCATGAATGCTGGTTTGCATCTGATGAGCGTAGGTTTTGGAGAAGATTGTTTCAACAGAATAATATATATGCCCCAATGTCTTAACTCATGGTTTGAGTTCGAAGGATCAGGCATCCGCAAGACGAGCTTCCCAAAAAACAATGACATGAGCTGACAAGTAGGATTGAACTGAAGTAGAAATTTAGAACTTTCTCGTTGGAGTCACACGTGAAGTAGTTTTTTTTCCTCTTAGCAATAGAAAAGAAGAACCAGTAAGTACTTCACACCTATGATTTTCCCTGTATCAATAACACTACTTTCTTGAAGTGGATAATCTGGACGCGAAGAGGTGTACATCTCTCTACCAAATATACATTTTGATGAATAGGCAGTATGGAATATGGACACGCTTAAATGTCGAGTGAAAGAAGTTAGGTCATCAAATAGTTGCTCCAATCTTTCCTTTCAAACCAAGAATATTTAGATACAAAATCTTCGACTCATCTTATAATTTATTATATGAAAAGTTTTACTTGATAGTAAGATATGCTTGGAGAATATTCTTCTAATCGGATGATAGATGGTTATTTTTCCGTTGCAGGTGAATTTGATAGCTAAACTAAGCCATCCATAACTTTTATAGTAGAAAGATTCTTGGGTGGACAAGGTATCCTATCATCCAGTTTTGTCGTTGCTTCGATCAGAAAGTGCAAAACGTAGCCTTTAATAGTTGCGATTATTGCTGCATAAGCTGCACCAGAGAAAAAGCTCCACTTTCTTTTTCTTTCAGGGGATCTGTATATGCATCGTTGCCGATTATTGCGAAGATTAAAATATGTCAGTGATTATCCCTGATTTTGCTAACATTTTAAATGTGTACCTATAAGGAAAGATAAGAATAAAGAACAAAAGGAGCCACTAAACGAGGGAAGGGAAAACAATTGTTAAGTAAAATTCTTCATCATTGTCACCGACTATATTTTATCGTAAAATATGGCTAACCTGTGTTTGTAGAGCGCAACCTTTTGCCAAGATCGTGTCTGTTTTCAGCCTGTGTTGTAAGCAAATCCAGGTATCTGGAGAATGAAAGATCTCAGATTTCATAAATACTCCCTCGTACCAATAACGATAGAAGGGGTAGTGAGGTTGAAAAGAAAGAAATGAATAGGATGATCATAGAACTTCTTTTGTGGTGTAATCTGAGGACGGTGACGATTTTTCCTCCCCGTGCTCAGGGTGGAGGTCATGAGGAAGTCTAGAGGAGCACTTTTCCCGGAAGAGGTAGTTAAATGCGATTTCAATACTTCTGAATCTTCTCTGTGCCTTCCCGGTAGCTTAAAAAGTTGCGTGTTTTTATGTTGTTTTTTTCCAGCTATTATAGAAACTCTGCAAATGGCTGACTCATCCATTGTTATCTTTGGAGCATCTGCATTCCAACCGCGTTCATCATAGAGTCCTCAAGGTAAAAACTTGCTGTAATCGGCGAAATAGAAAAGCCTTCTTAGCATGAAACGTTTTTATCGTGAACTATTTTGAATTCAGTTATGTAAAATATTCATCACAAAGGACAACGACATCAGGTTAGCTAAGAATGCCCGAACAATTGCTTGGTTGGGTCGTGTTTTCTTCTTTACTATCCTTCAAATTCACTTGATTGTCACAGGTGATTTTGGATTAGGAAAATTGCTAGATGCAGAAGGCCTTGCTTCCTCGGTATGAATTTCTATTGCGGCAAAATGAACGTCTTACTTACATGCAAGTTTCGACCATCTATTATCACCTAACAATCGATTCAGCATATCTATTTAGCAAGAGAGAAATCCCATCTCCCTCCAAGACCGAGAAAACCTAAAATTTACTTTTATTTTCGGTCATAGGTACCAAAATGTTATGGTGGTCATCTTCCTTTTTATCAGAAAAAATATTGTGGTATTCATCATATTACAAAGCTCCTGTCGCCATAGCACCTAGCTTAATGCATTTGAGAAAAAGAAGTCGAGTTGTACAGCTAATCCTTTATTTTGGAACAAATTTCATGTAATAGGTATCTGGCACACCAAACGACATGTGCCTTGAGCTCCTTGACGGTATACCCTATGGCTATAAATTTGATATATGGTCGCTTAGTAATAAATAACAATGTTGATGAAGCAACCCCAGTTTAATGTGATTTTAGGATACTGTATGTTTGACATTGCTGCACATCAACCCCAGTTTAAAGATTCTGTGAGTTGATTTTTCAGCTATCTGAACTTCGTAAACAATACCTCGAAAAGTTATACTTGTTACGCAAAAAAAAAAAAGAGAAGTTCTTTATCCTGATATCTTCTATATGATATAGTGACAATGTAAATCCAACAGGACAAAACTGGACTTATCAACAAAATAAACCGGGGTTTGTTCTCACCACTTCCGATTATATACTCCTCCACCTTGCAAGTATCTTCCTTCTCAGCACGCCACAAGTATAACAAATCAGTCAGTTGACAAAGCGGATTTAATTCTTGCAGGAAACAGATAATAAAAAGCATGCTAAGGAAAACTCCAGAACACCGACCTAATGTGATTGCGAGCTACATATGTTCAAATGTTATTCTTTCCGTTTCAATCAGTTAAGTCTTATTTTGCTTTTTAGTCCGTTTAAAAGCGAATGTTTCTTTCCTTTTACAACAACTCCTTAATTCTAACTTTCTATGTGGCATGTTTAAAGATCACAAACTTAAATTACATTTTGATACATTCTGCATACCTTTATTTTAAGACCACAAGATTCAAGTCTTCTTTTATGTCTTAAACTTCGTGCCAAATCAAAACCAGAAAAACAAAATGAAACGGAGGGAGTATTA
>NW_025831954.1:88010-107822 GCF_002878395.1 Capsicum annuum | reverse complement strand
CTTAATTTTGGAACAAATTTCATGTAATAGGTATCTGGCACACCAAAACACATGTGCCCTGAGCTCCTTGCCGGCAAACCCTATGGCTATAAATCTGGTATATGGTCGCTTGGTAAGAAATAAGAATGTTGATGAAGCGATGTATTTCAGCTCTTTACATCATGTCCCTAATACTAACACTTAAAGGTGATTTTAGGATACTGTATGTTTGACATTGCTGCACATCGACCCCCGTTTAAAGCTTCTGTAAGTTGATTTTTCAGCTATCTGAACTTCGTAAACAATACCTCGAAAAGTTATACTTGTTACACAAAAAAAAAGTGAAGTTCTTTATCCTCATATCTTCTATATGATTTAGTGACAATATGAATCCAACAGGACAAAACTGGACTTATCAACAAAATAAACCGGGGTTTGTTCTCACCACTTACGATTATATACTCCTCCACCTTGTATGTATCTTCCTTCTCAGCACGCCACAAGTATAACAAATTAGTCAGCTGACAAAGCGGATTTAATTCTTGCAGGAAACAGATAATAAAAAGCATGCCAAGGAAAACTCCAGAACACCGACCTGCGGGCTACATATGTTCAAATTTTATTCTTTCCGTTTCAATCTGTTAAGTCTTATTTTCCTTTTTAGTCCGTTTAAAAGAGAATGTTTCTTTCCTTCTACAACAACTCCTTAATTATAACTTTCTACGTGGCATGTTTAAAGATCACAAACTTAAATTACATTTTGATACATTCTGCATACCTTTATTTTAAGACCACAAGATTCAAGTCTTCTTTTATGTCTTAAACTTCGTGCCAAATCAAAACCAGAAAAACAAAATGAAACGGAGGGAGTATTAAATTGAGATTCATCTTGATATAATTTTTTACCTCTACTTATAGGCTGCCGAGCTGTTGAGACATCAACATTTGCAACCCTTCATCTGCGTTTCTTCCTGTGAAGTCCCCGGGCAGAATGAAAGAGAAAACACGACCATCACCTGGAAAATCTATCAGTCCGAGAGGTAGCAGAGACACATAGTTGAAGCTAAAAGAGAAGAGAACTGTCCTTTACCTTGACGAAAGTGATAACATTCAGCCAAGAAACTTATCTGACAATTATAACACGTTCCGAGCCAAACTTGACACTAAGAGAGTAGATCCAACGAGCTACTCGGTTAGGATCTCTCAAGATAGTGAGGATTCTAAAAGTGGGGAGATGAGTGTGGCAGCTGTTTGCAATGTATATAATCAACAGGAGACTCTCTGACAAACAGAAACTACGATCACTCCAAGCTCGTCAAGTTCAAGGGCAAAAACATGGTCCGAGGAACAAGAGCATGTTTCTCCGGAGCATGTTAGTCGATTTGACGAGGGTGATACGAAGAATAACAAGACAAAAGAGCTTGAGATGTTGAGCAGTCCACTGGACCATGAGGAAGAAGATATAGTGGAATGTATCTCCGCAAAATCTAGCAGAATGACATTGTCTAATGGAAGATTCAACGATAAAACACGATCCTTCGATGAAGAAAGCACTTCATCTAATTCACAGTCGGCAAAAAGGTAATTGTACCTTTGAAAACTTTCCAAATAAGGAAAGACGACATTTATTTTGGGATGGGCGACACATAATTTGGGTCGGAGGTAGTAACAGATTTTTGCATATGCATCCATTTAGGCTTATTACGTTTCCTTTCAAATTGTTCTTAATATTCAACCATTTTTCATTTTGCGCTTGTAATGTTCTACTTCAAACAGATGTTCACGAAGGGATTTTTCTTAATATTTATAAATGCAAAAGCACAAGTACAATAAGTAGAATCAGACGCAGAATCAATGATTTGTACAAAATACTTTGCTTGACATTATTGAGTCAAGAGTTATCACATGAGAACAGCACTGATAGGCTTGCAACAAAGTCACAAAAAGAGGAGCTATTAACAGTTCCACCAAATTTAGCTAGAACAATAGAGGTCTAAAACAACTTCATCAACTAATTCTTGGAGAATATGCCTAGCAACTTCAGTGCCACATTCATATTATTCAATCTCGAAGTTCGTACATTTACCAAAAGAATGGCTCATATCCTATTCTATTAGCTCGTCTGGGATCAAACCAAAAAATTGTGTCCACTCTTCGACCTCATCAATAATATCGGCAATCAGTATCTCTTTGGTCATACTTGATGGTAGTTTGGTACAGGTTCTGAAACCAGAATCAGAGATTGGAGAAAATTTTGAGTCTAGGTACTCTAATAGACAATCAAAGGCGAATCCTTTAGGCTGATTCATCTATTTTGGGTCATTACAGCCAAGAAACTCACCGAAAGCCATCCACAGAAGACTCGAAAACAATTCATGTTCATTGAGAAAATGGCTCACAAAGAACCCATCCTCTACAGGTAGAGCCTGCTGTTGAGGTGTAGTTCCAAATATGAGTTCAGCATTTAAAATGACCTATTTTGTGTAGCTGAGTTTGCTTCCTTTTAACTGATCAATCTTGCTGAGCACTCCAGAAACATTATGAACTAGTTCTCTGCAACTCCTCCTGGTGGATAATGAGGTCTCACAATCCGAAAGATCTCTATCAGGTTCTGGAAAGAGTGGTTCATCATCAACAGAGTCCACTGATTCAGCAAGCACTTTGTCCTCTGGAAGAAAACAAGCATCATATTTATTAGAAGCATGGATGCATGAAATCCAAGTTCAGAGTTGTCTTATTTTTTAATTTATCTATTTGAGGGAAAGAAAGGAAGTATGCAAATAGTAAAATGTCAAATCGGGGACCATACTTGAGCTACTATTGGGACTGCTGGAGAGGTAGCTGTCAGTTGAATGGTGATCAAGTGAATTCCCAACTAAATCTGCTTCATCTTCCAAAGGAGAAAAATATCTAGTAGGATAAGTGAGAGCACATTTAGCTCTAAACCTTTGCAAACCTGGTTCTGAAATCTTTATTTCGGCCATCACAAAATCCATATCTTCTTTATCAGATCCGCCATGTCGAGCCCCAAGTTTGTCTGCCACATTGCTCCAAGTTTCAGAAGCTGAAACCAATCTACAATGTTCATACAAGAACCAAAAATAATAAAAACAAAAAGTTTCCTGTCAGGCTAAAATCTGAGACAGTAGAAGAAAAAGAAAGCTAAATGTGGGAGTATAGTTCAAGAAATGAGTACCAAACGAAGCTTTGGCTGCTTCTTATCCCCTCCAAACTTTTTTGAAGCTTGTTTCAAGCAAGCTATAAGAATGCAGCACAAAAAAAGAAATAATTTAGCCCTCTAGCTAGAATCACCTTCAAGAAATTAACCATTCTGCTTTAAAAATGAGTGGAATGTAGTAGTAGCTAACCTGGTGAAAGCAGTTTCTTTGGAAACAGCTTCTTGGCAAATCTACAGTTCCGATCAAAGAGCTGAAAGAAAATGCCCACACAACCACAAGGCCTTTTTCATCCTTCAAAATCCTCTCTTAAATTTCTTCACCTTTTCTCCCACTCTGCTGAATGTGATTCGCACACTTTGTCTTCCCTATAACATTCTATTAAACATTATCTTCACATTAATTTGGAAAGCATTAAACAAAAGACTCCCCCACTGGCCCCTCTGCCCACCACATCACTCACCCTCCTTGGCCCAAAAAACGAAAATGGGGAAAAAGAACTTACATTTTCATGCAAGAAACAAAGCAAAAACCCAACAAAATATCAGAAAGAAAGTAGAAAATAGCTATGAAAAGTAAAACCCTGAGCTGTGTTCAATTATGACAAAACTTTCACTAGAAACCACAGTCAAACAAAGCAAACACAGAACAATAAAATACAAACAGCAATACCCAGAATGTCTTCAACTTGCACCAAATGTGCTACTGTTCAAGAAAACAGCTAGAACTGGTTATAGTCCACTCTAGTAAGCAGTGGAGAAGTTTGTCCTCTTAGGGAAAGAGAATGGTGAGTTTATATAGTGAGGAGGGCCATCCACAATCCCAAATAATGAAGGAAGAATAATATTTAATGGAAGAAAAATAACATATAATGGATCAATTAAGGGGATTCTTCCCTTAAATGGATAGGGTAAATCAATCCGTTCCACCAATCATGCTATAGTTGCCATAAATAAATAATACCCTATTATAACATTTGAAATTTCCATGAATAGAACAAGTAAAAAGAGATTCTTCCTACTTATTAAATGGAATCAAGAAGTGGTATCTAAATTTACCATAATTAACCTGTGAGGGGATGTCTGTCAACCAAGTAAGGCAAGAAAAATAAAAAATCAATTACTGAGATGCTTTTCTCAAATCAAATTGGTACAGGATCATGCCCAAATAGTCAAAACATGAACATATTAGCCTTATTAAAGATTTACAAAACAATCCAAAAAATAAAAGATCAATTACTGAGATGCTTTTCTCAAATCAAATTGGTACAGGATCATACCCAAACAGTCAAAACGTGCACATATTAGCCTTATTAAAGATTTATGAAAAAATCCGAAAAGTAAAAAATCAATTACTGAGATGCTTTTCTCAAATAAAATTGGTACAGGATCATACCCAAACAGTCAAAACGTGCACATATTAACCTTATTAAAGATTTACGAAAAAATCCTCGAACCGTCACATACATGCTTTTCCCATAAAAAATTACCCATATTGACTAAGAGGCATAAAAAATGTGAAGTTGCAAGATGGAACTCTTCGACCACATTCTAATTCCATCAAGCCTCAGTTAACCGAAGGAAACAAAAAGGTAAGACTTCAATACTGCCTCTCAATGATTGATCAGAATACTATCCACACAAGTCCCATGTTTATGAATATGTTTAATTATGTTTATATCGATGAAAAGTTGTTTTTTTGTCCGAAAAAGTTGAAAGGTATTACCTGCTTCCTAGAGAGAATGAGCCAGATCCGTATCGTTCTTACAAAAGTAAAAATTTTATTCCAAAGGTTATGTTTATGGTTGTTGTAGCACATCCTCGATTTGATGAAAATGGAATTGAGTTGTTTTCTGGAAAAATAGCAGGAACTGTGGAAACAAAGCCCATTCAGTCAGTAACTAAAGATATCACTAGAGCTTGCTTGATAGAGAAAGTTCTTCCTGCTATTAGAGCAAAATGGACAGCTTCCGATTCAAATAATACTATCTTTTTACAACCAGATAATGCAAGGCCACATATTGGTAACAATGATTTGGAATTTATTGAAGCTGTCCGACAAGATGGATTTGACATTAGATTGTGTTTTCAACCATTGAGCAGTCCAGATTTAAATGTTTTAGATCTTGGTTTTTATAGAGCAATCCAAATTCTTCAATATAAAAAGGCCCCTAAAAATGTTGATGAATTAGTGGAAGCAGTGGAAAGATCTTTTGATGAAATGAAAGCGAAACAACTCAATCATGTATTTCTTACTTTACAATCTTGTATGATTGAGGTGATGAAAGATAGTGGCGGCAATAATTATAAAGTCCCTCATTTGAACCAAAATGGACTAGAAAGAGAATAAAACCTTCCTCTCCACCTTCATTGTGATATTGATATCGTCAATAAAGATTTGGCCCTACTTCAACAATGATATGTGTTATAATTATGGTAAAGCTCTTTATTTTGAAGTTGGAATGGTGTTTTTTCAAGTAGTATGTAGAAGTATTGTACTACTTCTGTGTATAGCCGTAGTGATCATCACGTAACTTTTACAATGATGTTTTGTCAAATATGTTAGGAGTACCATTTTTGTGTACAGACATGGTGATCATAATGTATTTTTTGTACTCATGAATAATTCTACTTACAATGATATAAGTCCCACCAGCTTATATATACTTACACGTCTTTTTCTAGCTTTATTGTTGTTTTATGCTTCTATTTGTTTCTTACTTTCTTATCACATAATAGAGGGCTGCGTAAATGGAAGGAAGGAGAAAAGGGAAGTGGGAGTCATACCGTCACATTTGTATGAATTTTTATTTTTAAACTAGGAAGTCTATTTTGAGAACAATTAATTGAATGTTAAAGAGTTTGTGCAGACCAAATATATTTGGACAGCATGGGGATGCCAATTGTTCAGGGGAACTAAATGAAAATAGTTGAAATCAATGTCGCGATTATGAGAGACCTTGGTTTATGCAAAAGGGTGTGGTACAGTTTCACTAATAAAGGCGGCCCCCTCAGCTATTATGGAAAGAGTAGTAGTTATGCTCCATAAAGACAACATATTCGGCATGGTAACATTTTGTCAGGCTACTCTAAGCTGATGGTGTCTATTACAATTCTTCTCTCGTGATGAATAAGATTGGTAATCACGATCCCGAGTAGAGTCATGTTTTGGTTTCTCCGTGTGACCTTTGTCTATTGAGCGATGACTCCTTTCCTTATACTTTTTCTTGTTCCGTTAAAAGTCATCTCGCTCCCTTTCCCTGTCAGATATCCTAACACTATCACGTTCATGAGACTTTAGTCTTCCTTGATCCTTACTCTTGATAAAATTTATTGTCCTTTATCTGTGACATTTATTTTTCTTTCATGTCATTGATTTGTTTTTTCAATTTATACTTTACTGTTTATGGCCGTTGACTGGTGTACACTGTATTTGAAAGTTTGCATCTGATGTTTTCTTGGTATTGATATCATCACTTTAGGATGTTATTCATTGAGACAATTGTAACTTCCGTGTTATGTTTGTTAAATTTGGTGTTCTGTTACTCACACTCACTGTTGTCGAGGGACTGAACATTTAATCATAAGCTGACAGTGTGATGATCTGGGTTTATTTTGAAATATCATAGAACATGGGCTAGCCTATGTATTTCTGGTGAAGAGAGAGCTGAGAAAGGTGAAATGTAAGGTTGTGAATGGTAGGAAAGCAAATAGGAGTGTGTCATTTGTGTTGACCAACTTAAAAAAATGAAAAGGTCGGGCTGTTAGCTTTACTATTTTATGGTTGTTGTTGAAGACTGGCTTCTTGAAGAGCTCTCCGAGAGGTGCATTGCATCAGCTTGATATTTGTTGGAAACTAAGTATTCGGTGCGGGAGTAAATAAGTGCAGAAATTAAAAAAAAAATTGTAGGAAATTGTTTTGTTGTGTATTTTCATTTTTGTGGTAATAAATATGAAGTGGAAGTACGTTGAAGCTGAGGTCGACAATATTCAATACTCGAAAGATTAAAAGAAAACAGTTTGCTGTGGAGTGAACTTCAGATCACGGTGCTTCTAAAACGATCAAACATTCATCAAGGCAAAGTGAAATGGGTATTTTCAACTCATGTTTAGAGTTTGTAAAAAATATGCTTGTTATACTGCTTGTTCAGACATACAATATTTTCTTACTTGATGTTGATGCATTCGAATTTGGAAAGCAAATTACACGGCTGACTTGTTAATGTAGGATATCATATCATGTGCTATGTCGGAAATGCACTCCTATCAATGTACTGTGAGTGTGAAGTATTGACGAGGCCTATGACGCGTTAGAGAAAATAGCGGAGAAGGATGTTGTCTCTTGGGTAGCTCACTGTCTCAATCAATTTTCAGTTCTAAACAAAAGAAGTTTGATCTTTGTAGTTGTGTTTGTTACTTTTTCCAATTGTAAGATGATATATGTGGAAAATGGGATCCCTCCAAATTCTTGTTTTCTTTAACTCTAGCTTTAAAGATCCAATTTTTACTCGAGAAATCACAGTAATGTGAACAATGAGTTGTCAAAAATCACAGGTTTACTTATGTAGAACCAACCAAAAAGAATAAATTGCTCTCAGTGGTTTAAAATAATTTTTATACTATAAAAATAAAAGGCTGAAAATTTAAATTTTGATTGAAGTGATAAGACTTTTACTTTAAAAAAAAAATACTAAAAAAGAAGTATTAATATATTTAAAATCAAGTGGGTCCAATAAGGGTAAAAAGGTAATTATGCCAATACAAAAATTCCAAATAAAAAAAGACGACATTTATTTTGGGATGGACAAAAATGGAAATAGCGACACATAATTTGGGATGGAGGGAGTCGTATTTTTATTTGGTTCGAAGGATATCATGTGCCACAGCAGAGAAGTAAAGTTCTGCTCTCCTCTCTTTCTCTTACGTATCTAGTTCTATAGCTTAACCCTTACTTTTACGATGTAAGGCCAGAACGTATGTCAAAAGTTATTTAATTTCGCTATTATGAGTATTTTTGGGGGTGTTGGACACTTAATTAAAAAGTATTAATACTATGTAATATTGATTGGTAATAATTATGTCTATCAACATTCTAAAATTAAATTATAAAATATTATTTTTTTAAAGTGGGTTGGCCCGTAAGGCCCACAACCCACAGAGTAATAGTGTGGGCTTGATATTTTTTGGCTCATCATTTTGATAGGCTAGCCCAACCTAACCTGTCAAACTCAAAGCCCGTGTGGGCTAGCTCGGATGGGCTGAGCCAACCCGTATTGACATCTCTACAAAAAAAAAAACTCTACATTATTGATATTCAAAGGAGACTTTGGAATCTTGAAGAATGCACGGAGGCGAATTCAGGATTTCAAAATGCGGATGTATGAATGTGAAATTCATCAAGATGACCTACATTATGCATATTATACTAGACAAGGAGCCCAGAAATGGGGACAAAACAAGAAAAAATTCCATGAAAATGTGCACCAAGATCATATAACTTACACACCAGGATTATCTAGGCTCTCGGGTACCCCCCACCCCCACCCCCACGCAAAACTTTCATCATCACCCTGTAAGACGAGGCCAACTTATCGAAAGATTGACATTGCTTCAGTTCATACAACCTTTCGATAGGTGCTTGTTAGATCTTATTAAGATTTTCTGTTACGATGATAGGATTTGCTTTTGCTATTTCATTCTTACCAGCATTCCTATAATCAAACGGGCAGTTGTGTTTGTCTGAATAATGATGAACTGCGCAGAAAAGATCACCACATTTGCAACTGAACCCCGTTCATCCCACACGGTTACGACAAGATGTGCACTTTTTCAAACCCTCTTTTGACTTCACTTGTGAAATTTGAAAGGCGAAATCTGCAGATGCAACCGCAGCACCTGCAAGAGCAAGTTCTGATTCATTGCTGCTTGAGCTTCTGCGTACGACGTGTTTGCTGGATGCAGCTGCAAGCTTTGCATGTTCCAGCTTCAGTAGTATCATGTCCTTTTGACACTTGGATAACATATTCATCGTAGTTGTACTACCGAAAAAATCATAGTCATTGATGCAGAGGACGAGGTCTTCTGGAGCTCGACAACCTGTCTCTTTAGATGACTCCATTTCTGCAGTTAACAAGTCAAGTTCAACACCACAAGTATCACGCCTCAAATCCTATTGGGGAGGACTGGCACCCGTAACCGAGGAGGCACGGGAGAACCAGCTCATCACCTGATACTTCCCATGCATACCTCTATGACAACCCGAAATTCGGACAGCATCATATCGTATATAAAAGGAAATAATCACCTGTATAAGCTCGAGCACACATATATATATATATGTATATACAATACTTTGCCATTGGAGCCATCACGTCTATTAACAAAACACCACCTTGACTGTACATTAGGTCTACAAAGACTCTAGACAATACACAGAGTTTAACTAAGGTCGGGACATACCCAGCCATATAACAAACTTCTATACAATATTAAAAGTTACTGGATATGACACGGAAAGCCCCAAAGCAAATTGGAGCTCACCAAAAGCAGCTGGATATCCTGACTCCTACTTGTGCGGTGTATGAGCTGAGGTTCCTGTGCCTGCAGCATTAAATGCAGGTCCCCCATGGGGATGTCAGTACAAAATATGTACTGAGTATGTAAAGCTATAGATAATCACATATGATATAGGAGCTCAATAAAAATTAGAAACAAGTGAATAAATCGTAATAGGAGCGGACCACACTTACTAGAACTTGTGACAACCTATACATTGTATTTATTCAATCACTTTACCTTCATTCTTATCATCTTTGTAATCATTACTGTACTATACTGTGACCATTAAGATGCCTCCAGTACATATCAACTGGGATCGACCCATGATAGGCTTATGCCCTTGGGTACCACCCATAAAAACATAAATAGGGATCAACCCATGATAGGCTTATGTCCCTGGGATACCACCCGATAAGAGAGAACTTCCATCACTTAGTTCAATTAATTTTTGAGATTGTTATTTCGATTGCCACCGCAAATTTGATACTTTGAAACAATGATACATCAATAAGAGACATATAAATAGATCATCAATGCAATAACAATGAAGTAAGAACTCATTGGCATATCAATGAAGTGTTTTGGAGTCATCAATGCCATAACAATGAAGTAAGAACTTATTAGTATATCAATGAAACGTTTTGGAGTCATTAATAGCACATGGATCTTGTTTGAGTAACCAGATACCTTCTGACATTCATTAGTGCAATAAACATGTAAGATTTGGAAAACAATTAAGTATTGGAATGTCTTGACATCTTGTAGAGTGGAAACAAGTTCATTGGTAACGTAGGACATCATACAAAACCATTATGGATCACATGTTATTGAATAACTTTGGAAACTTTCTTAATAGAAAAATTGTTCACTTTTATGCCAAAGATATGGTATAGAGTATGCTTTACATACCTTACTGTCAACCTTCAATACTAGTCCCAAAAGGACTTCCCATCTTTTCGGATTACTTATCTACAATGAACATATATAGCAATCTAGTATTAGAACCCAAACGTCACAATTCAATTATTTGAATTCACCAAACTAGTGGTTAAGTAGTAAGCCTTAATTACACCATAAAGAGTGTCACTTGAACCCTCTTATACTCCAATTACATTCACATGCCATGCATATTCATACATCCTCCTCCAATATCAAGTTTGGATTCATTTATCCTTCCAACCAATTCATTAAACCAAATTGAGCCATAGACATAAATAATCATCAATTCAATAGTATATCACCATATCCACCTTCCATAACTCAATTACCATATCCACCTTCCACAATTCAATACAACCAAACCATGCAAAATAGTCCATAACCCTATTTCCATCACCTTTCAATAACAACCAACACATATAATCCTCTATCAAACATATACATATGGAAAATAATAAAGGAAAACAATATTCATACCTTAGAATTCACCTGTTGATTATGCAATCCTGTTTGCACAAATAATAGGAGCCGTTCGAAGCTCTCGAGATGACAAACAAAGTTATCTGATTACTTTGGAATTTCTACAGTTATCTATGTATATATACACATATTCCCGTCCATAATATAATAGGAAATAACCAAAATGCCTTTAAAATTTAAATAATGTAAAATCTGTTCTTTGGTGGACTGTTTTGTTAGGCAAAAGTAGATCGACCATAACTCTTTGCTCTGATATCGGATTTGGGTGATATTGGTACCGTTGGAAGGATAATTCAAAGAGATTTCATTTCATATAAAGTAGGCCACCCATTTCGTCTTGTACAAGGAGTTATGGTTATTTGAAGTTGACCCTAAAAATCTGTTTTGATAGGCCGAAGTAAAACGAGTATAACTCCTCACTCAGACGTTGGATTTGGATGAAACCAATTGCATTGGAAAGAAGACTCAAAGATATTTGTTTTCATAGGTTGAAGCTCTACCAGTTCATTATATTAAGGTAGTTATGATCGTTCGAAGTTGACCCGAAAATACGGCTGGCCTCAGTAGTTGGTGTGCAGGAAATTTTCCTGCACATTTATTATTCCCAAATATCCCGGCCACCGTTTTATAGTTTCGAACGTGCTTGATTATATCCGAAACCTATCCGTTTTTGGAAATCTTTATATCGTTGGAAAGCTTATTCAATAACCTTCGTATGGACCATTGACGGGCAAATTCCGGTATAAATAAAATTAAAAAAAAAAATTGATTCCATATAAATAAGACCAATACACGTACTTGAATACGGGGTGTTACAACAAGTTCGTTAAGTACATCACGAAACAACAAAGGGACAAACAAAAACTTCAACCAAGGAACATCGCGTTTATGAAATATAAAGCAATTCAGAATAATACATACATTCAATATCTCGTACTTGCTAGATTTTTGTCTAATTGAATAGTTCTTCTATTTCAATTGCCGGGGGTCTATCGGAAACAACCTCTCTACTTCTTCGGGGGTAGCGGTATGGACTGTGTACATTTTACCCTCCCCAGATACACTGGGCTTCTTGTTGTTGTTGTTCTATTTCAATTGGTCTGCTTCTAACCATCTTGGATTATCACTCTCATACCACAACATTCTTCCTTTGCTGTTACCATTTTAACTATCTTATCGTACGACTTGAAGCGTGTGTTGCCATGCAAACCTTTTTTCTTCTAAGAGTGTTTAGCATGCTGGACTATTTATGGAGTGATTTTCCTGACCAATGCATTGAGCATCCTATGAATTCTATCGATGGAAACCTTTAGACATCTTCATTCTTATCTGCATGTATGCTGGTTTGCATCTGATGAGCTTAGGTTTTGGAGAAGATTGTTTCAACAGAATAATATATATTCCCCAATGACTTAACTCAAGGTTTGAGTTCGAAGGACCAAGCATCCGCAAGACGAGCTTCCAAAAAAAAATGACATGAGCTGACAAGTAGGATTGAACTGAAGTAGAAATTTAGAACTTTCTCGTTGGAGTCACACGTGAAGTAGTTTTCTTTACTCTTAGCAATAGAAAAGAAGAACCAGTAAGTACTTCGCACCTATGATTTTCCCTGTATCAATAAGACTACTTTCTTGAAGTGGATAATCTTTATTTGCATCGTTGCCGATTATTGCGAAGATGAAAATATATGAGTGATTATCCCTGATTTTGCTAACATTTTAAATGTGTACCTATAAGGAAAGATAAGAATAAAGAACAAAAGGAACGACTAAACGAGGGAAGGGAAAACAATTGTTAATAAAATTATTCATCATTGTCACCGGCTATATTTTATCGTAAAATATTGCTAACCTGTGTTTGTAGAGCGCAACCTTTTTCCAAGATCGTGGCTGTTTTCAGCCTGTGTTGTAAGCACATCCAGGTTTCTGGAGAATGAAAGACCTCAGATTTCATAAATACTCCATCGTACCAAGAACCATAGAAGGGGTAATGAGGTTGAAAATAAAGAAATGAATAGGATGATCATAGAACTTCTTTAGTGGTGTAATCGGAGGACGGTGACGATTTTTTTTCCCCGTGTTCAGGGCGGAGGTCATGAGGAATTCTAGAGGAGAACTTTTACCGGAAGAGGTAGTTAAATGCGATTTCAATACTTATGAAGCTTCTCTGTGCCTTCCCGGTAGCTTAAAAAATTGTGTGTTTTCATGTTGTTTTTTTTCCTGCTATTATGGAAACTCTGCAAATAGCTGACACATCTATTGTTCGATTTGGAGCATCTGCATTCCGACCGCGTTCATCATAGAGACCTCAAGGTAAAACCTTGCTGTAATCGGCGAAATAGAAAAGCCTTCTTAGCATGAAACGTTTTTAACGTGAACTATTTTGAATTCAGTTATGTAACATATTCATCACAAAGGACAACAACATCAGGTTAGGTAAGAATGCCCGAACAATTGCTTGATTGGGTCGTCTTTTTTTCTTTACTATCCTTCAAATTCACTTGATTGTCACAGGTGATTTTGGATTAGGAAAATTGCTAGATGCAGAAGGCCTTGTTTCCTCGGTATGAATTTCTATTGCGGCAAAATGAACCTCTTACTTACATGCAAGTTTCGACCATCTATTGTCACCTAACAATCGATTCAGCATATCTATTTAGCAAGAGAGAAATCCCTTATCCCTCCAAGACCAAGAAAACCTAAAATTTGCTTTTATCTTCGGTCATACGTACCAAAATGTTGTCGTGGTCATCTTCCTTTTAATCAAAAAAAAATATTGTGGTATTCATCATATTACAAAGCTCCTGTCGCCATAGCACCTAGCTTAATGCATTTGATAAAAAGACATCGAGTTGTACAGCTAATCCTTAATTTTGGAACAAATTTCATGTAATAGGTATCTGGCACACCAAACGACATGTGCCTTGAGCTCCTTGCCGGCATACCCTATGGCTATAAATCTGATATATGGTCGCTTGGTAAGAAAAAAGAATGTTGATGAAGCAATGTATTTCAGCTCTTTACATCATGTCCCTAATACTAACACTTTAATGTGATTTTAGGATACTGTATGTTTGACATTGCTGCACATCAACCCCCGTTTAAAGCTTCTGTGAGTTGATTTTTCAGCTATCTGAACTTCGTAAACAATACCTCGAAAAGTTATACTTGTTACGCAAAAAAAAAAAAAGAGAAGTTCTTTATCCTGATATCTTCTATATGATATAGTGACAATGTAAATCCAACAGGACAAAACTGGACTTATCAACAAAATAAACCGGGGTTTGTTCTCACCACTTCTGATTATATACTCCTCTACCCTGTAAGTATCTTTCTTCTCAGCACGCCACAAGTATAACAAATCAGTCAGCTGACAAACCGGATTTAATTCTTGCAGGAAACAGATAATAAAAAGCATGCCAACGAAAACTCCAGAATACCGACCTACAGTGAGTGCGAGCTACATATGTTCAAATGTTATTCTTTCCGTTTCAATCTGTTAAGTCTTATTTTCCTTTTTAGTCCATTTAAAAGCGAATGTTTCTTTCCTTATACAACAACTCCTTAATTCTAACTTTCTACGTGGCATGTTTAAAGATCACAAACTTAAATTACATTTTGATACATTCTGCATACCTTTATTTTAAGACCACAAGATGCAAGTCTTCTTTTCTTTCTTAAACTTCGTGCCAAATCGAAACCAAAAAAACAAAATGAAACGGAGGGAGTATTAAATTGAGATTCATCTTGATATATTTTTTTACCTCTACTTATAGGCTGCTGAGCTGTTGAGACATCAACATTTGCAACCATACCTCCTCTTGTGTCACAACCCTTCATCTGCATTTCTTCCTGTGAAGTCCCCGAGCAGAACGAAAGAGAAAACACGACCATCACCTGGAAAATCTATCAGTCCGAGAGGTAGCAGAGACAGACAGTTGAAGCTAAAAGAGAAGAGAACTGTCCTTTACTTTGATGAAAGTGATAAGATTCAGCCAAGAAACTTATCTGACAATTATAACACGTTCCGAGCCAAACTTGACACTAAGAGAGTCGATCAAACAAGCTACTCGGTTAGGATCTCTCATGATAGTGAGGATTCTAAAAGGAGGGAGATTAGTGAGGCAGCTGTTTGCAATGGATATGATCAACAGGAGACTATCTCACAAACAGAAACTACGAAAACTCCAAGCTCGTCAAGTTCAAGGGAAAAAACATGGTCCGAGGAACAAGAGCATGTTTCTTCGGAGCATGTTAGTCGATTTGACGAGGGTGATACAAAGAATAACAAGACAAAAGAGCTTGAGGTGTTGAGCAGTCCACTGGACCATGAGGAAGCAGATATAGTGGAATATATCTCCGCATTCAACGATAAAACATGATCCTTCGATGAAGAAAGCACTTTATCTAATTTACAGTCGGCAAAACCAGATCCAGAGGCAGCACCAAGATGCTGTGTTGCTGAAACTGAAAATGGTAGCGAGTGTAGAGAAGTTGCTATTGACTGCTTGTCAACTGAAAGCGATGGTTCACTTCTACACAAAGACGAGCTAGAAAAGAAAGCAACCTCGGTTTATGACACCAAACAGGCTAAGAAATACGCTCTACGAGCACTGGATGATAAGGTTTCGCAGCTCAAGTTACTAGCCGCATTAGGTTGTAAGGAGGACAAAGACGACTGGGGTAATCCCACTGAACAAAGAGCTGAAGCTTTAGAGTCTCTTTTGGAGATTTGTGCGCGACTACTTAAGCAGGAAAAAATCGATGAGCTTGCTTATGTGCTGAAACCATTCGGGGATGATGGAATGTCGTCTAGAGAAACAGCAATCTGGTTGACAAAAAGTCTCATGACTACACAAAAGTTGTCCAAGGGGTCGTGATGTTGCACACAACCTGTCTTTTGACCTATAAAACGAGCCTCTGTCTTACCTAAATCATCAAGTATTGTTGGACTAAACTATTCCTCGAGGCTTAACTTTGTTGAGCATCCCTTAGTTTTGATTCAATTGTTGTAGGACAGTTGATGGAGCTGTGAAGCTTATATATAATGTACTTTTAAAGTTTATTTCTACTCTATGATGATACTTACCACATTTTCTAGTGTTATTTTTTTCTCCAAAACTACCTACAGACAAAGATTATACATTTCTTCAGCTTCTTAGATATGATTGTGTTATTATCGGAGTCGATTTCTAATATAGTCACTCAACTAATAGTATTATCTCAGAAAGTCACGTTCTGAGAATCAAGAAGAAAGTTGATTTTCTGAGGTAATAACTATTAGCTGAGTGACTATCTAAGAGGCCAGCGCGATATTATAGTTGTCTTATAGAAAAAAGTATCAACAATCAAACTGTTCCTTTTAATATTCCATTCCTCCAACCTCAAGCCTCTTGTGAAATGAATTTAATATTTTAAAAAAGTTTTTTTTTTTTATACTATTATTATAGTTTCCCTCAGGCACATTTTGCCAATTTATAATAATTTGATCTTGATTGTCATAATTTATTGTTATCATGTTACTTTTCTTATACTTTTCCTTGTCCCTCGCTCCCTTTCCCTGTCAGATATCCTACCACTATCACGTTCATGAGACTTTAGTCTTCCTTGATCCTTACTCTTGATAAAATTTATTGGCCTTTATCTCTGACATTTATTTTTCTTTCATGTCATTGATTTGTTTTTTCTATTTATACTTTAATGTTTCTGGCCGTTGACAGGTGTACACTGTATTTGAAAGTTTGCATCTGAAGTTTTAGTGGTATTGATATCCTCACTTTAGGATGTTATTCATTGAAACAATGGTAACTTCCGTGTTATGTTTGTTAAATTTGGTGTTCTGTGAGTCACTCTCACTCTTGTCAAGTGACTGGACATTTAATCATAAGCTGACAGTCTGATGATCTGTGTTTATGTTGAAATATCACAGAACATGGGCTAGCCTATGTACTTGCGGGGAAGAGAGAGTTGAGAAAGGGGAAACGTAAGGTTGTGAATGGTGGGAAAGCAAATAGGAGTGTGTCATCTGTGTTGACCTACCTAAAAAAATGTAAAGGTCGGGCTGTTAACTTTACTGTTTTGTGGTGGTTGTTGAAGACTTGCTTCTTGAAGAGCTCTCCGAGAGGTGCATTGCATTAGCTTGATATTTGTTGGAAACTAAGTATTCGGTGCGGGAGTAAATAAGTGCAGAAACTAAAAACAAAATTGTAGGAAATTGTTTTGTTGTGTATTTCCATTTTTGTGGTAATACATGTGAAGTGGAAGCACGCTGAAGCTGAGGTCGACAATAGTCAATACTCGAAAGATTAATAGAAAATAGTTTGCTGTGGAGTGAACTTCAGATCACGGTGCTTCTAAAAGGATCAAACATTCATCAAGACAAAGTGAAATGGACATTTTCTACTCATGTTTAGAGTTTGAAAAAAATATGCTTGTTATACTGCTTGTTCAGACATACATTATTTTCTTACTTGATGTCGCTGCATTCGAATTTGGAAAGCAAATTACACGGCTGACTTGTTAAAGGATATCATATCATGTGTTGTGTCGGAAATGCACTCCTATCAATGTACCGTGAGTGTAAAGTATTGACGAGGCACATGACGCGTTAGAGGAAATAGCGGACAAGGATGTTGTCTCTTGGGTAGCTCACTGTCTCAATCAATGTTCTGTTCTAAACAAAAGAAGTTTGATCTTTGTAGTTGTGTTTGTTACTTTTTTCAATTGTAAGATGATATATGTGGAATGTGAGATCCCTCTAAATTCTTGTTTTCTTTAACTTTCGCTTTAAAGATCCAATTTTTACTCGAGAAATCACAGTATTATGAACAATGAGTTGTCGAAGAAAACTGGTTTACCCAACAAAAAAGAATAAATTGCTCTCTGTGGTTTAAAATAATCTTGATACTGTAAAAATAAAAGGCTGAAAGTTTAAATTTTGATTGAAGTGATAAGGATTTCACTTTAAAAAAACAAATACTAAAAAAGAAGTATTAATATATTTAAAATCAAGTGGGTCCAATAAAGGTAAAAAGGTAATTGTGCCTTTGAAAAATTTCCAAATAAGGAAAGACGACATTTATTTTGGGATGGGCGACACACAATTTGGGTCGGAGGTAGTAACAGATTTTCGCATATGCTTCCATTTAGGCTTATTAGGTTTCCTTTCAAATTGTTCTTAATATTCAACCATTTTTCATTTTGTGCTTGTAATGTTCTAGTAGTATGTAGAAGTACTGTACTACTTTTGTGTATATCCGTAGTGATCATCATATAACTTTTACAATGATGTTTTGTCGAATATGTTAGGAGTCCTTTTTTTGTGTACAGACATGGTGATCATAACATATTTTTTGTACTCATGAATAACTCTACTTACAATGATATAAGTCCCACCAGCTTATATATACTGACACGTCTTTTTCTTGCTTTCTTGTTGTTTTATGCTTCTATTTGTTTCTTACTTTCTTACCACATAATAGAGGGCTGCGTAAATGGAAGGAAGGAGAAAACGGAAGTGGGAGTCATACCGTCACACTTGTATGAATTTTTATTTTTAAACTAGGAAGTCTATTTCGAGAACAATTAATCGAATGTTAAAGAGTTTGTGCAGACCAAATATATTTGGAAAGTATGGGGATGTCAATTATTTAGGGGAACTAAATGAAATAAGTTGAAATCAATGTCGCGATTATGAGACACCTTGGTTTATGCAAAAGGGTGTGGTACAATTTCACTAATAAAGGCGGCACCCTCAGCTATTATGCGAAGAGCTGTAGCTACGCTCCATAAAGACAACATATTGGGCATTGTAACATTTTGTCAGGCTGCTCTAAGCTAATGGTGTCTATTACAATTCTTCTCTCATGATGAATAAGATTGGTAATCACGATCCCGAGAAGAGTCATGTTTCCGTTTCTCCGAGTGACCTTTGTCTATTGAACGATGACTCCTTTCCTTATACTTTTTCTTGTCCCGTTCAAAGTTGTCTTGCTCCCTTTCCCTGTCAGATATCCTGCCACTATCACGTTCATGAGACTTTAGTCTTCCTTGATCCTTACTCTTGATAAAATTTATTGGCCTTTATCTGTGACATTTATTTTTCTTTCATGTCATTGATTTGTTTTTTCTATTTATTCTTTACTGTTTATGGCAGTTGACTGGTGTACACTGTATTTGAATGTTTGCATCTCAAGTTTTTTGGTATTGATATCCTCACTTTAGGATGTTATTCAGTGAGACAATGGTAACTTCCGTGTTATGTTTGTTAAATTTGGTGTTCTGTGACTAACTCTCACTGTTGTCGAGTGACTGAATATTTAATCATAAGCTAACACTGTGATGATCTGTGTTTATGTTGAAATATCACAGAACATGGGCTAGCCTATGTACTTCTGGTGAAGAGAGAGATGAGAAAGGAGAAACGTAAGGTTGTGAATGGTGGGAAAGAAAATAGGAGTGTGTCATCTGTGTTGACCTACTTAAAAAAATAAAAAGGTTGGGCTGTTAACTTTACTGTTTTATGGTGGTTGTTGAAGACTGGCTTCTTCAAGAGCTCTCCGAGAGGTGCATTGCATCAGCTTGATATTTGTTGGAAACTAAGTATTCGGTGCGGGAGTAAATAAGTGCAGAAACTAAAAACAATTTCCTACAATTTTGTTTTTAGTTTCTGCACTTATTTAC
>NW_025831954.1:85712-87910 GCF_002878395.1 Capsicum annuum | reverse complement strand
GAAAGAAAATAGGAGTGTGTCATCTGTGTTGACCTACTTAAAAAAATAAAAAGGTTGGGCTGTTAACTTTACTGTTTTATGGTGGTTGTTGAAGACTGGCTTCTTCAAGAGCTCTCCGAGAGGTGCATTGCATCAGCTTGATATTTGTTGGAAACTAAGTATTCGGTGCGGGAGTAAATAAGTGCAGAAACTAAAAACAAAATTGTAGGAAATTGTTTTGTTGTGTATTTTAATTTTTGTGGTAATACATGTGAAGTGGAAGTACGTTGAAGCTGAGGACGACAATATTCAATACTCGAAAGATTAACAGAGAACAGTTTGCTATGGAGTGAACTTCAGATCACGGTGCTTCTAAAAGGATCAAACATTAATCAAGACAAAGTGAAATGGACATTTTCTACTCATGTTTAGAGTTTGTAAAAAATATGCTTGTTATACTGCTTGTTCAGATTTACAATATTTTCTTACTTTATGTTGCTGCATTCGAATTTGGAAAACAAATTACACGGCTGACTTGTTAACGTAGGATATCATATCATGTGCTATGTCGGAAATGCACTTCTATCAATGTACCAAAAAGAATAAATTGCTCTTTGTGGTTTAAAATAATTTTGGTACTGTAAAAATAAAAGGCTGAAAGTTTAAATTTTGATTGAAGTGATCAGGCTTTCACTTTAAAAAAACAAATACTAAAAAAGAAGTATTAATATATTTAAAATCAAGTGGGTCCAATAAAGGTAAAAAGGTGATTGTGCCTTTGAAAAATTTCCAAATAAGGAAAGATGACATTTATTTTGGGACGGGCGACACATAATTTTTGTCGGAGGTAGTAACAGATTTTTGCATATGCATCCATTCCGGGTTATTGGGTTTCCTTTCAAATTGTTCTTACATTTCAACCATTTTTCATTTTGTGCTTGTAATGTTCTACTTCAAACCGATGTTCACGAAGAGATTGTTCTTAATATTCATAAATGCAAAAGCACAAGTACAATAAGTCGAATCAGATGCAGAATCAATGATTTGTACAATCAATGATTTGTACAACATACTTTGCTTGACATTATTGAGTCAAGAGTTATCACATGAGAACAGCACTGATAGGCTTGCAACAAAGTCTCAAAAAGAAGAGCTACTAACAGTTCCACCAAACTTAGCTAGAACTGTGGAGGTGTAAAACAACTTCATCTACTAATTCTTGGAGAATATGCCTAGCAACTTCAGTGCCACATTCATATTCTTTAATATCGAAGTCCGTACATTTACCCAAAGAATGGCTCATATCCCATTCTATTAGCTCGTCTGGGATCAAACCAACAAAATCTGTCCACTCTTCGACCTCATCAATAATATCAGCAATTAGAATCTCTTTGGTCATACTTGATGGTAGTTTGGAGAAAATTTTGAGTCTAGGTACTCTAATGGACAATCAAAGGCGAATCCATTAAGATGATTCATCTGTTTTGGGTCATTACATCCAAGTAACTCATCGAAAGCCATCCACAGAAAACTCGAAAACATTTCATGTTCATTGAGGAGAAAATGGCTCATAGAGAAGCCATCCTCTACAGGTAGAGCCTGCTGTTGAGATGTAGTTCCAAATATGAGTTCAGCATTCAAAATGACCTGTTTTGCGTAGCTAAGTTTGCTTTCTTTTAACTGATCAATCTTGCTGAGCACTCCAGAAACATTATGAATCAGTTCTCTGCAACTCCTGGTGGATAATGAGGTCTCACAATCCGAAAGATCTCTATCAGGTTCTGGAAAGAGTGGTTCATCATCAACAGAGTCCATTGATTCAGCAAGCACTTTGTCCTCTGGAAGAAAACAAGCATCATATTTATTAGAAGCATGGATGCATGAAATCCAAGTTCAGAGTTGTCTTATTTTTTACTTTAGGCATTTGAGGGAAAGAAAGGAAGTATGCAAATAGTAAAATGTCAATCGGGGACCATACTTGAGCTACTATTGGGACTGCTGGAGAGGTAGCTGTCAGTTGAATGGTGATCAAGTGAATTCCCAACTAAATCTGCTTCATCTTCCAAAGGAAAAAAAAAACTAGTAGGATAAGTGAGAGCACATTTAGCTCTAAACCTTTGCAAACCTGGTTCTGAACTTTTTATTTTGGCCATCTCAAAATCCATATCTTCTTTATCAGATCCGCCAGGTCGAGCACCAAGTTTGTCTGCCACATTGCT
>NW_025831954.1:74850-82712 GCF_002878395.1 Capsicum annuum | reverse complement strand
GAGAAGGGAGGGGGCTGGCCATCGGAGCAGCGGCTGGACTCACCTGGGGTAGGAGCTGGCGGCACATATGGAGGCGAAAGAAGAGGCGACGGCGAAGGCTGTTCGCTGGAGATGGCGGAATGGCGACGAGGACTCGGAGCGGAGGGGGTGGTTTTGGTGGTCCATTGGCGACGGAGAGATCGGAGGAGAGAGGGGGAGATTGGGATTTAGAGGTGTTTGTAGAGAGAGAAGAGAGAGGTGGAGAGATAGAGGCGGAAGTTGGGGGAAAAAATTTGAGTTAGGGTTTGAAGGTTTGAAATAGGGAAAGAGAGATTTTTGATGTCAATCGTTGGATTGGTTTCTGATCGACGGCTGTTATTTAATATCATGGGGGAATTAAAATGTGGCTAGGATGAAAAATAATGGCTTAAATAGTAAGAAATTGGGTTAAGATTGTAATGGATTGGGTAAAAATAGGCTATAATTGTAAGTAATTAAATAAAATTGGATTAAAAGGTAAACAAAATCATGCAAGGTAATTTTGATTAGGCTGTTATTTAAATTAAAGTAGGAATAATAATAATATATGATAATAGTAATTAAATAATAAATAACAATATTAAATAATAAATAATAAAAAATATAATAAAAGATAAATAATAATAATGAAAAAAATAATAATTAAACAATAAATTATAATAATAAATGATAAATAATAAATAATAAATAATAATAATATATATAATAACAATGTCAATAAATAATAATATCAATAAATAGTATTAAATAAAGCAAAACTAGACAATGTATTTTGCAAAATTGTGAGTGTGCATAATTACGTAAAAATAATTTAATTAATAAAATTATAAAAACGTCATTTTTAATTTTAGAATATTATAAAAATATGATTCTAAAAGATAATTGATGATTTATGCATTTTCTAAATTATGAGTGCGATATGTCGGAAATGTGTTTGATGCAAGAAAATATGCAAAAATACTAATGTTTAAAAATTAACGATTTTTTTAAAACAACAGACTAAATGTAATGTCGGGAGGTCAAAATTGGGTGTCAACATCACAGTGTCAAAATTGGCTTCCAATACTGACTTTTAAAAAACTAATTCAAAACAATAAATAAGTAGGAACAATTAAATTTCTTAAATTCATGATATAAGAAATATAAAAATGAAGTATAAGAATAAATAAAAATTTCAACATTATTATTGAAACAATTAAATTACCTTAAATATCAACAATATCTAAACAATTCATTTATTATGAATATTGAGGAAATATTGTCTAAAATATCAATGAATTAAGTGGACTCAATGTAAAATAGTTGAATAAACCTTTCAATCTTTTCTATTTACCCCATTTGAATTGGACACACTCCTTAATAAATTCTTTACTCTTGCAAGGTTAAAAGTAATTTCACTAATATATTTTTAGTTACTAAAATTTATACATTTTTTAAAAATAATAATGATTATATTTTAGTCTTTTATACAAATGAAGACTTTAGTTACTACTATTTTGTCTTATTTGACGATATTTTCGTTAACAACACCAACAGTAAGGGTATTTTGGTAACTAAAACCCTCAATCAATGACACTTTACCGTGTCTTTTGCCTCTACTGTTTTACTTACCTAAAATCTTCTTTCATCTTCATTTTCTATGTTTTTCCTTTTCTCCACTGTATTCCTTGTGCACCTTGACACCAAAACACAAGTTTCAAGCAAAATTCATGTTCTTAATCTCAATTTTTATTAGTCCATCATGATTTATTTTTGGTAAGTGCATCATTGATGGTGGAGCATGTTTTCATTTGATGTTTGTTATATATATGATACATGATGCTAACTATTTCAAGCCTTAATCCTTTTATTTCAAATCTGTTATTATTATTGATCTATTATACAAATTAATTAATTCAAGTTTTAATCTATTTTCTCTAGATCGGTATTTAATATTGTTATGGTACTAACTAATTCAATTATCCTTTGGATATCTTCTTGTTCTGCGATACTAATTAATTTTTGCTATCCTTTGGTCCTTTTTACTTGCTCTAAAGATTGATTTTTGATTTACATTTTCTTTTTACAGAAGATTGATTTTATAAATTTGTCTTAAGAGTTGTATAGAGCAATAGGCTTGAATCAGACCGACTCATTGTAACCTACTGGGAACTATAGAAAGTAATTTGCTTATGGATTGATGAACATTGAATATCATAATACTCCCTCCGTCTCAAATTATATGTCGCCATTTGACCGGACACGATATTTAAGAAATAGGCATTGACCTTTCTAAAGTTACTAAATTACCCCTCTTAAAAAAGTATTGGACCACTACGTACTTTTATTAAATTTCACAATAATTAAAAAAATGCAACAGACAATACAGTATTAAAAAAAATCTACTAAAAGAATACACCACCTACATAACTGTCTCTCTCTTTTGCAAAGAGTTAAGTAGTCCAAATCAGTGTATCGCTTTATTTTAAAATTTTACTCTCATTTTCTCTATCAACAATAAAGAAAAATTTGTTATTGCAAAATTCAATTTTCTAGAAAATAGGACCAATTTGCCGTCATGTACGGATTTTTCACGAAAAATTTACGTTTCTGAATTTGATTTTGGTTTCAATTTTTGGGTGCTAAACCTACTGTCATTTCAATTTTTAGCAAATGGTTATTTTGTGGCACCAAATCTTCTTTCCATTTGAGAGATGTTCTTTTGCATCTTCTGGTTACTGTATCCTTTCTTTTCTTTTGGATAATTTCCAAATTCTTCCTTTTATCTCCTCTCTTATTTTTGCCGTTACTATAAAGATGAGGTTTGTCGTACCTATAGACTCAACCTTCAAAAATAAACGATTGAAATTAGAAGAACGTCAAGCAATTGCAAAGTTTCTTTTGAAACAAAGTAAGGAAGGAAGTCTTAAATACGGATCTATAACACAAGCTGCGATGTTGTTAAAAAAATCAATAAGAACTATTCAGCGCATTTGAAAACAATGTCAATCATCAGTTGATAATGGTATGTCGTCGTTAGATGTGTCTTTAAGACTTACAGGTAAAGTTGGAAGAAAACGGATTGGAGTAGACATTAATCAAGTCAAAGAAATTCCACTTTGTCGTCGAACAAATATTTGATCTCTGGATTTTGAGATGAACATGGAAAAATCAACTGTCTTTCGGCGTGTGAAAGATAGAACTCTTCGGCCACATTCTAATTCCATCAAGCCTCAGTTAACCGAAGGAAACAAAAAGGTACGACTTCAATATTGCCTCCCAATGATTGATCAGAATACAATCCACATAAATCCCATGTTTATGAATATGTTTAATTATGTTCATATCGACGAAAAGTGGTTTTTTTTGTCCAAAAAAGTTGAAAGGTACTACCAACTTCCTGGAGAGCATGAGCCAGATTCGTATCGTTCTTACAAAAGTAAAAATTTTATTCCAAAGGTTATGTTTATGACTGCTGTAGCACGTCCTCGATTTGATGAAAATGGAATTGAGTTGTTTTCTGGAAAAATAGGTATTTTTTCATTTGTAGTTAAGGAGCCAACTAAGCGAAATAGCAAAAATCGAACAGCAGGAACTATGGAAACAAAGCCCATTCAGTCAGTAACTAAAGATATCACTAGAGCTTGCTTGATAGAGAAAGTTCTTCCTGCTATTAGAGCAAAATGGCTAGCTTCCGATTCAAATAATCCTATCTTTTTACAACCAGATAATGCAAGGCCACATATTGGTAACAATGATTTGGAATTTATTGAAGCTGCCCGACAAGATGGATTTGACATTAGATTGTGTTTTCAACCATCGAATAGTCCAGATTTATATGTTTTAGATCTTGTTTTTTTTAGAGCAATCCAAATTCTACAATATCAAAAGGCCCTTAAAAATGTTGATGAATTAGTGGAAGCAGTGGAAAGATGTTTTGATGAAGTGAAAGAGAAACAACTCAATCATGTATTTCTTACTTTACAATCTTGTATGATTGAGGTGATGAAAGATAGTGGCGGCAATAATTACAAAGTGCCACATTTGAACAAAAATGGACTAGAAAGAGAAGAAAACCTTCCTCTCTAACTTCATTGTGATATTGATATCTTCAATAAAGATTTGGCTCTACTTCAACAATGATATGGATATTTTCAACTCATGTTTAGAGTTTGTAAAAAATATGCTTGTTATACTGCTTGTTCAGACATACAATATTTTCTTGATGTCACGTGCTATGTCGGAAATGCACTCCTATCAATGTACTGTGAGTGTGAAGTATTGACGAGGCATATGACGCATTAGAGAAAATAGTGGAGAAGGACGTTGTCTCTTGGGTAGCTCACTGTCTCAATCAATTTTCAGTTCTAAACAAAAGAGGTTTGATCTTTGTAGTTGTGTTTGTTACTTTTTCCAATTGTAAGATGATATATGTGGAAAATGGGATCCCTCTAAATTCTTGTTTTCTTTAACTTTAGCTTTAAAGATCCAATTTTTACTCGAGAAATCACAGTAATGTGAATAATGAGTTGTCAAAGAAAATTGGTTTACTTATGTAGAACCAGCCAAAAAGAATAAATTGTTCTCTGTGGTTTAAAATATTTTTGATACTATAAAAATAAAAGGCTGAAAGTTTAAATTTTGATTGAAGTGATAAGACTTTTACTTTAAAAAAACAAATACTAAAAAAGAAGTATTAAATATTTAAAATCAAGTGGGTCCAATAAGGGTAAAAAGGTAATTGTGCCTTTAAAAAAATTCCAAATAAGAAAAGATGACATTTATTTTGGGACGGACAAAAAAGGAAATGGCGATACATAATTTGGGACGGAGGGAGTATCATTTTTATTTGGTTCGAAGGATATCATGTGCCTCAGTAGAGAAGTAAAGTTCTGGTCTCCTATCTTTCTCATACGTATCTAGTTCTATAGCTTAACCCTTACTTTTACGATGTAAGGGCAGAATGCATGTCAAAAGTTATTTAATTTCGCTATTATGAGTATTTTTGGGGGTGTTGGAGACTTAATTAAAAAAAGTATTAATACTATGTAATATTGATTGGTAATATTTATGTCTATTAACATTCTAAAATTAAATTGTAAAATATTATTTTTTTAAAGTGGGCTGGCCCGTAAGGCCTGCAACCCACATAGTGTGGGCTTGATATTTTTTGGCTCATCATTTTGATAGGCTAGCCCAACCTGACCCGTCAAACTCAAAGCCCGTGTAGGCTAGCTCGGATGGGCTGAGCCAACCCGTATTGACATCTCTACAAAAAAAAAACTCTACATTATTGATACTCAAAGGAGACTTTGGAATCTTGAAGAATGCACGGAGGTGAATTCAGGATTTCAAAACGCAGATGTATGAATGTGAAATTCATCAAGATGACCTACATTATGCATATTATACTAGACAAGGAGCCCAGAAATGGGGACAAAACAAGAACAAATTCCATGAAAATGTGCACCAAGATCATAAATTACTTACACACCAGGATTATCTAGGCTCTAGGGTACCCCCCACCCCCACCCCCACCCCCACGCAAAACTTTAATCGTCACCCTGTAAGACGAGTCAAACTTATAGAAAGATGGACATTGCTTCAGTTCATATAACCTTTTGATAGGTGCTTGTTAGATCATATTAAGATTTTCTGCTACGATGATAGGATTTGCTTTTGCTATTGCATTCTGACCAGCATTCCTATAATCAAACGGGCAGTTGTGTTTGTCTGAATAATGATGAACTGCGCAGAAAAGATCACCACATTTGCAACTGAACCCCGTTAATCGCAAACGCTTACAAAAGGATGTGCACTTTTTCAAACCCTCTTTTGACTTCACTTGTGAAATCTGAGAGGCTAAATCTGCAGATGCAACCGCGGCACCTGCAAGAGCAGGTTCTGATTAATCGCTGCTTGAGCTTCTGCGTACGACGTCTTTGCTGGATGCAGCTGCAAGCTTTGCATGTTCCTGCTTCAGTAGTATCATGTCCTTTTGACACTTGGAACACATATTCATCGTAGCTGCATTACCGAAAAAATCACAGTCGTTGATGCAGAGGACGGGCTCTTCTGGAGCTCGACAACCTGTCTCTTTAGATGACTCTATTTCTGTAGTTAACAAGTCAAGTTCAACACCACAAGTGTCATGCCTCAAATCCTATTGGGGCGGACTGGCACCCGTAACTGAGGTGGCCCGGGCGAACCATCTCATCACCTTATATTTCCCATGCATACCTTTATGACAACCCAAAATTCAGACAGCATCAAATCGCATATAAAAGGAAATAATCACCTGTATAAGCTAGAGCACACATAAATATATGTATTTACAATACTTGGCCATTGGAGCCACCACGTCTATTAATAAAACACCACCTTGACTGTACATTAGGTCTATAAAGCCTCTAGACAATACACAGAGTTTAACTAAGATTGGGACACACCCCGCCATATAACTAACTTCTATACAATACCAAAAGTGATTGGATATGATACGGAAAGGCCCGAAGCAAACTGAAGCTCACCAAAAGCAGCTGGATATCCTGACTCCTACTTGTACGATGTATGAGCAGAGGTACCTATGCCTACTGCATGAAATGCAGGTCCCCCGTGGGGGACGTCAGTACAAAATATGTACTGAGTATGTAAAGCTGTAGATAATCACATATGATATAGGAGCTCAATAAAAATTAGAAACAAGTGAATAAATCGTAATAGGAGTGGACCACACTTACTAGAACTTGTGACAACCTGTACATTGTATTTATTCAATCACTTTACCTTCGTTCTTATCATCTTTGTAATCATTACTGTACTGTACTGTGACCATTAGGCTACCTCCAGTACATATCAACTGGAATTGACCTATGATAGGCTTATGCCCTTGGGATACCACCCATAAAAACATAAATAGAGATCAACCCATGATAGGCTTATGTCCCTGGGATACCACCCGATAAGAGAGAACTTCCATCACTTAGTTCAATTAATTTTTGAGATTGTTATTTCGGTCGCCACCGCATTTTTGATACTTTGAAACAATGATACATCAATAAGAGACATATAAATAGACCATCAATGCAATAACGATGAAGTAAGAACTTATTGGAACATCAATGAAGTGTTTTGGAGTCATCAATGCCATAACAATGAAGTAGGAACTTATTAGTATATCAATGAAACTTTTGGAGTCATTAACAGCACATGGATCTTGTTTGAGTAACGGGATACCTTCTGGCATTCATTAGTGCAATAAACAAGTAAGATTTGGAAAACAAGTAAGTATTGGAATGTCTTGACATCTTGTAGGGTGGAAATAAGTTCATTGGTAACGTAGGACATCATACAATTGTTCACTTTTATTCCAAAGATATTGTATAGAGTATGCTTTACATACCTGACTGTCAACCTCCAATACTAGTCCCAAATGGACTTCCCGTCTTTTCGGATTACTTATCTACAATGAACATATATAGCAATCTAGTATTAGCAATCAAACGTCACAATTCAATTATTTGAATTCACCAAACTAGTGATTAAGTAGTAAGCCTTAAATACACCATAAAGGGTGTCACTTTAACCCTCTTATACTCCAATTACATTCACATGCCATGCATATTCATGCAACATCCTCCAATATCAAGTTTGGATTCATTTATCCTTCCAACTAATCCGTTAAACCAAATTCAGCCATAGACATAAATAATCATCAATTCAATAGTATATCAATATATCCACCTTCCATAACTCATTTACCATATCCACCTTCCACAATTCAATACAACCAAACCATGCAAAATAGTCCATAACCCTATTTCCATCACCTTTCAATAACAACCAATACATATAATCCTCTATCA
>NW_025831954.1:60549-71850 GCF_002878395.1 Capsicum annuum | reverse complement strand
CTTAATTTTGGAACAAATTTCATGTAATAGGTATCTGGCACACCAAACGACATGTGCCCTGAGCTCCTTGCCGGCATACCCTATGGCTATAAATCTGGTATATGGTCGCTTGGTAAGAAATAAGAATGTTGATGAAGCAATGTATTTCAGCTCATTACATCATCTCCCTAATACTAACACTTTAATGTGATTTTAGGATACTGTATGTTTGACATTGCTGCATGTCAACCCCCGTTTAAAGCTTCTGTGAGTTGATTTTTCAGCTATCTGAACTTCGTAAACAATACCTCAAAAAGTGATACTTGTTATGCAAAAAAAAGAAAGAGAAGTTCTTTATCCTGATATCTTCTATATGATTAGTGATAATGTAAATCCAACAGGACAAAACTAGACTTATCAACAAAATAAACCGGGGTTTGTTCTCACCACTTCCGATTATATACTCCTCCACCTTGTAAGTATCTTCCTTCTCAGCACGCCACAAGTATAACAAATCAGTCAGTTGACAAAGCGGATTTAATTCTTGCAGGAAACAGATAATAAAAAGCATGCTAAGGAAAACTCCAGAACAGCGACCTACAGTGAGTGCGAGCTACATATGTTCAAATGTTATTCTTTCCGTTTCAATCTGTTAAGTCTTATTTTCCTTTTTAGTCCGTTTAAAAGGGAATGTTTCTTTCCTTTTACAACAACTCCTTAATTCTAACTTTCTACGTGGCATGTTAAAAGATCACAAACTTAAATTACATTTTGATACATTCTGCATACCTTTATTTTAAGACCACAAGATTCAAGTCTTCTTTTCTTTCTTAAACTTCTTGCCAAATCAAAACCAGAAAAACAAAATGAAACGGAGGGAGTATTAAATTGAGATTCATCTTGATATATTTTTTTACCTCTACTTATAGGCTGCCGAGCTGTTGAGACATCAACATTTGCAACCATACCTCCTCTTGTGTCACAACCCTTCATCTGCATTTCTTCCTGTGAAGTCCCCGAGCAGAATGAAAGAGAAAACACGACCATCACCTGGAAAATCTATCAGTCCGAGAGGTAGCAGAGACAGACAGTTGAAGCTAAAAGAGAAGAGAACTGTCCTTTACTTTGACGAAAGTGATAACATTCAGCCAAGAAACTTATCTAACAATTATAACACGTTCCGAGCAAAACTTGACACTAAGACAGTAGATCCAACAAGCTACTCGGTTAGGATCTCTCAAGATAGTGAAGATTCTAAAAGTAGGGAGATGAGTGAGGCAGCTGTTTGCAATGGATATGATCAACAGGAGACTATCTCAAAAACAGAAACTACGATCACTCCAAGCTTGTCAAGTTCAAGGGCAAAAACATGGTCTGAGGAGCAAGAGCATGTTTCTCCGGAGCATGCTAGTCGATTTGACGAGGGTGATACGAAGAATAACAAGACAAAAGAGCTTGAGGTGTTGAGCAGTCCACTGGACCATGAGGAAGCAGATATAGTGGAATGTATCTCCGCAAAATCTAGCAGAATGACATTGTCTGATGGAAGATTCAACGATAAAACACGATCCTTCGATGAAGAAAGCACTTCATCTAATTCACAGTCGGCAAAACCAGATCCAGAGGCAGCACCAAGTTGCTGAGTTACTGAAACTGTAAATTGTAGCGAGTGTAGAGAAGTTGCTATTGACTTCTTGTCAACTGAAAGCGATGGTTCACTTCTACACAAACACGAGTTAGAAAAGAAAGCAACCGCAGTTTATGACACCAAACAGGATAAGAAAGACTCTCTTCGAGCACTGGATGATAAGGTTTCACAGCTCAAGTCACTAGCTGCATTAGCTAATAAGGAGGACAAAGACGACTGGGGTAATGCTACTGAACAAAGAGCTGAAGCTTTAGAGTCTCTTTTGGGGGTTTGTGCGCGACTACTTAAGCAGGAAAAAATAGATGAGCTTGCTGGTGTTCTGAAACCATTCGGGGATGATGGAATGTCGTCTAGAGAAATAGTAATCTGGTTGACAAAAAGTCTCATGACTGCACAAAAGTTGTCCAAGGGGTCGTGATGTTGCACAAAACCTATCTTTTGACCTATAGAACGAGCCTCTGTCTTACGTAAATCATCAAGTATTGTTGTAGGACAGTTGATGGAGCTGTGAAGATTATATATAATGTACTTTTAAAGTTGATTTCTACTCTATGATGATACTTACCACATTTTCTACTGTTAGTTTTTTCTCCAAAACTACCTGCAGACAAAGATTATACATTTCTGCAGCTTCTTAGATATGATTGTGTTATTATCGGAGTTGATTTCTAATATAGGCACTCAACTAATAGTATTATCTCAGAAAGTCACGTTCTGAGAATCAAGAAGAAAGGTGATTTTCTCAGGTAGTAACTATTAGCTGAGTGACTATCTAAGAGGTCAGCGCGATATTATAGTTGTCTTATAGAAAAAAGTATCAACAATCAAATTGTTCCTTTTAACATTCCATTCCTCTAACCTCAAGCCTCTTGTAAAATGAATTTAATATTTTTAAAAAGTTTTTTTTTTTTATACTATTATTATAGTTTCCCTTATGCACATTTTGCCAATTTGCAATGATTCTATCTTGATTGTCATAATTTATTGGTATGATGTTACTTTTCTTATACTTTTCCTTGTCCCGTTCAAAGTCGTCTCGCTCCCTTTCCCTGTCAGATATCCTACCACTATCACGTTCATGAGACTTTAGTCTTCCTTGATCCTTACTCTTGATAAAAATTATTGTCCTTTATCTTTGACATTTATTTTTCTTTCATGTCATTGATTTGTTTTTTCTATTTATTCTTTACTATTTATGGCCGTTGACTGCTGCACACTGTATTTGAAAGTTTGCATCTGATGTTTTATTGGTATTGATATCCTCATTTTAGGATGTTATTCATTGAGATAATGGTAACTTCCGTGTTATGTTTGTTAAATTTGGTGTTCTGTGATTCACTCTCACTGTTGTCCAGTGACTGAACATTTAATATAAGCTGACAGTATGATGATCTATATTTATGTTGAAATATCACAGAACATGGGCTATCCTATGTAGTTCCGGTGAAGAGAGAGGTGAGAAAGGTGAAACGTAAGGTTGTGAATGGTGGGAAAGCAAATAGGAGTGTGTCTTTTGTGTTGACCTCCCTAAAAAAATGAAAAGGTCGGGCTGTTAACTTTATTGTTTTGTGGTGGTTGTTGAAGACTAGTTTCTTGAAGAGCTCTCCGAGATGTGCATTGCATCAGCTTGATATTTGTTGGAAACTATGTATTCGGTGCGGCAGTAAATAAGTGCAGAAACTAAAAACAAAATTGTAGGAAATTGTTTTATTGTGTATTTTCATTTTTGTGGTAATACATGTGAAGTGGAAGTACGTTGAAACGGAGGTCGACAATATTCAATACTCGAAAGATTAACAGAAAACAGTTTGCTGTGGAGTGAACTTCAGATCACGGTGCTTCTAAAAGGATCAAACATTCATCAAGACAAAGTGAAATGGACATTTTCTACTCATGTTTAGAGTTTGTAAAAAATATGCTTGTTATACTGCTTGTTCAGACATACAGTATTTTCTTACTTGATGTTGCTGCATTCGAATTTGGAAAGCAAATTACACGGCTGACTTGTTAATGTAGGATATCATATCATGTGCTATGTCGGAAATGCACTCCTATCAATGTACCGTGAGTGTGAAGTATTGACGAGGCATATGACGCGTTAGAGGAAATAGCGGAGAAGGATGTTGTCTCTTGGGTAGCTCACTGTCTCAATCAATTTTCAGTTCTAAACAAAAGAAGTTTGATCTTTGTAGTTGTGTTTGTTACTTTTTCCAATTGTAAGATGATTTAGGTGGAAAGTGAGGTCCCTCTAAATTCTTGTTTTCTTTAACTTTAGCTTTAAAGATCCAATTTTTACTCGAGAAATCACAGTAATATGAACAATGAGTTGTCGAAGAAAACTGGTTTACCCAACCAAAAAGAATAAATTACTCTCTATGGTTTAAAATAATTTTGATACTATAAAAATAAAAGGCTGAAAGTTTAAATTTTGATTGAAGTGATAAGGCTTTCACTTTAAAAAAACAAATACTAAAAAAGAAGTATTAATATATTTAAAATCAAGTGGGTCCAATAAAGGTAAAAAGGTAATTGTGCCTTTGAAAAATTTCCAAATAAGGAAAGACGACATTTATTTTGGAACGGGCGACACATAATTTGGGTCGGAGGTAGTAACAGATTTTTGCATATGCATCCATTTAGGCTTATTGTGTTTCCTTTCAAATTGCTCTTACATTTCAACCATTTTTCATTTTGTGCTTGTAATGTTCTACTTCAAATAGATGTTCACGAAGGGATTGTTCTTAATATTCATAAATGCAAAAGCACAAGTACAATAAATCGAAACAGATGCAGAATCAATGATTTGTACAAAATACTTTGCTTGACATTATTGAGTCAAGAGTTATCACTTGAGAACAACACTGATAGGCTTCCAACAAAGTCTCAAAAAGAGGAGCTACTAACAGTTCCACCAAATTTAGCTAGAACTGTAGAGGTCTAAAACAACTTCATCTACTAATTCTTGGAGAATATGCCTAGCAACTTCAGTGCCACATTCATATTCTTTAATATCGAAGTCCGTACATTTACCCAAAGAATGGCTCATATCCCATTCTATTAGCTCGTCTGGGATCAAACCAACAAATTGTGTCCACTCTTCGACCTCATCAATAATATCAGCAATCAGAATCTCTTTGGTCATACTTGATGGTAGTTTGGTATAGGTTCTGAAACCAGAATCAGAGATTGGAGAAAATTTTGAGTCTAGGTACTCTAATTGACAATCAAAGGCGAATCCTTTAAGCTGATTCATCTGTTTTGGTTCATTACGGCAAAGCAACTCACCGAAAGCCATCCACAAAAAACTCGAAAACATTTCATGTACATTGAGGAGAAAATGGCTCACAGAGAACCCATCCTCTACAGGTAGAGCCTGCTGTTCAGGTGTAGTTCCAAATATTAGTTCAACATTCAAAATGACCTATTTTGCGTAGCTGAGCTTGCTTCCTTTTAACTGATCAATCTTGCTGATCTCTCCAGAAACATTATGAATCAGTTCTCTGTAACCCCTCCTGGTGGATAATGAGGTCTCACAATCTGAAAGACCTCAATCAGGTTCTGGAAAGAGTTGTTCATCATCAACAGAGTCCACTGATTCAGCAAGCACTTTGTCCTCTGGAATAAAACAAGCATCATATTTATTAGAAGCATGGATGCATGAAATCCAAGTTCAGAGTTGTTTTATTTTTTAATTTATGTATTTGAGGGAAAGAAAGGAAGTATGCAAATAGTAAAATGTCGAATCGGGGACCATACTTGAGCTACTAATGGGACTGCTGGACAGGTAGCTGTCAGTTGAATGGTGATCAAGTGAATTCCCATCTAAATCTGCTTCATCTTCCAAAGGAGAAAATTATCTAGTAGGATAAGTGAGAGCACATTTAGCTCTAAAGCTTTGCAAACCTGGTTCTGAACTCTTTATTTCGGCCATCTCAAAATCCATATCTTCTTTATCAGATCCGCCAGGTCGAGCACCTGGCATCGATTCCAAACCCATGAGCCTAGCAACCAAACTTGGAGCTTTCATTTCGCGCTTGGAAAACCCCCACTGTTCTCATCAGCAATCTACATTGTTCATACAAGAACCAAAAACAATAAAAACAAAAACTTTCCTGTCAGGCTAAAATCTGAGACAATAGAAGAAAAAGAAAGCTAAATGTGGGAGTATAGTTCAAGAAATGAGTACCAAACGAAGCTTTGGCTGTTTCTCATCCCCTCCAAACTTTTTTGAAGCTTGTTTCAAGCAAGCTATAAGAATGCAGCACAAAAAAAGAATAATTTAGCCCTCTAGCTATAATCACCTTCAAGAAATTACCATTCTGCTTTAAAAATGAGTGGAATGTAGTAGTAGCTAACCTGGTGAAAGCAGTTTCTTTGGAAACAACATCTTGGCAAATCTACGGTTCCGATCAAAGAGCTGAAAGAAAATGCCCACACAACCACAAGGCCTTTGAGGTTGTCTGTCATTCATTTCTCTAGCTGAGCTATCATTCATCCTTCAAAATCCTCTCTTAAATTTCTTCACCTTTTCTCCCACTTTGCTGAATGTGATTCACACACTTTGTCTTCGCAATAAGATTCTATCAAACATTATCTTCACATTAATTTGAAATGAATTAAACAAAAGACCCCCCCCACTGGCCCCTCTTCCCACCACATCACTCACCCTCCTTGGGCCAAAAAAAGAAAATGGGGAAAAAGAACTTACATTTTCATGCAACAAACAAAGCAAAAACCCAACAAAATATCAGAAAGAAAGTAGAAAATAGCTATGAAAAGTAAAACCCTGAGCTGTGTTCAATTATGACAAAACTTTCACAAGAAACCACAGTCAAACAATGTAAACACAGAACAAGAAAATACAAATAGCAATACCCAGAATGTCCTTAACTTGCACCAAATGTTCTATTGTTCAAGAAAACAGCTAGAACTGGTTATAGTACACTCTAGTAAGCTATTCTTTTCCTTTTTTAATCTTCTTTATGACAGTGAAAAAATCAAAATCATATTTATTTTACATTAGTTCCTATAGACATTCTTTCTATGCTTTGCTATCACAAATGCTACAGAATAAGAAAAGAATGCGTCAATAGAGACTAACCGATTAGGCACCAAACAATAATAATAGATCCCAAAGCAATTGCATCAAGGAAAAGACCGAATGTTTTTCGAAATCCAAAGTGCCAAAGAACTTCAAAGTACTTCTTAGAGAAAATAGAGGGAGTAATAGCGGAGGAGAAGTTTGTCCTCTTAGAGAAAGAGAATGGTGAGTTTATATAGTGAGGAGGGCCGTCCACAATCCCAAATAATGAACGAAGAATAATATTTAATGGAAGAAGAATAACATATAATGAATCAATAAAGGGGATTGTTCCCTTAAATGGATGGGATAAATCATTCCGTTCCACCAGTCATGCTATAGTTGCCATAAATAAATAATACCCAATTATAACATTTGAAATTTGCATGAATAAAACAAGTAAAAAGAGATCCTTCCTACTTATTAAATGAAGTCAAGAAGAGGTATCTAAATTTACCATAATTAACGTGTGAGGGGATGTATGTCAACCAAGTAAGGCAAGAAAAATAAAAAATTAATTAGTGAGATGCTTTTCTCAAATCAAATTGGTACAGGATCATACCCAAACAGTCAAAACATGCACATATTAGCTTTATTAAAGATTTACGAAAAAATCCAAAAAATAAAAAATCGGAAGTACATTGAAGCTGAGGTCGACAATATTCAATACTCGAAAGATTAACAGAAAACAGTTCGTTATGGAGTGAACTTGAGATCACGGTGCTTCTAAAAGGATCAATCATTCATCAAGACAAAGTGAAATGGACATTTTCTACTCATGTTTAGAGTTTGTAAAAAATATGCTTGTTATACTGCTTGTTCAGACATACAATATTTTCTTACTTGATGTTGCTGCATTCGAATTTGGAAAGCAAATTACAAGGCTGACTTGTTAATGTAGGATATCATATCATGTGCTATGTTGGAAATGCACTTCTATCAATGTACTGTGAGTGTGAAGTATTGACGAGGCATATGACGCATTAGAGAAAATAGCGGAGAATGATGTTGACTCTTGGGTAGCTCACTGTCTCAATCAATTTTCAGTTCTAAACAAAAGAAGTTTGATCTTTGTAGTTGTGTTTGTTACTTTTTCCAATTCTAAGATTATATATGTGGAAAATGGGATCACTCTAAATTCTTGTTTTCTTTAACTTTAGCTTTAAAGATCCAATTTTTACTCGAGAAATCACAGTAATGTGAACAATGAGTTGTCAAAGAAACCTGGTTTACTTATGTTGAACCAACCAAAAAGAATAAATTGCTCTCTGTGGTTTAAAATAATTTTGATACTATAAAAATAAAAGGCTGAAAGTTTTAATTTTGATTGAAGTGATAAGGCTTTCACTTTAAAAAAACAAATACTAAAAAAGAAGTATTAATATATTTAAAATCAAGTGAGTCCAATAAGGGTAAAAAGGTAATTGTGCCTTTAAAAAAATTCCAAATAAGAAAAGATGACATTTATTTTGGGACGGACAAAAAAGGAAATGGCGACACATAATTTGGGACGGAGGGAGTAGTATTTTTATTTGGTTCGAAGGATATCATGTGCCTCAGCAGAGAAGTAAAGTTCTGCTCTCCTCTCTTTCTCTAACGTATCTAGTTCTATAGCTTAACCCTTACTTTTACGATGTAAGGGCAGAACGCATGTCAAAAGTTAATTAATTTCGCTATTATGAGTATTTTTGGGGGTGTTGGAGACTTAATTAAAATGTATTAATACTATGTAATATTGATTGGTAATATTTATGTCTATTAACATTCTAAAATTAAATTATAAAATATTATTTTTTTAAAGTGGGTTGGCCCGTAAGACCCGCAACCCACAGAGTAATAGTGTGGGCTTGATATTTTTTGGCTCATCATTTTGATAGGCTAGCCCAACCTGACCCGTCAAACTCAAAGCCCGTGTGGGCTACTTCAGATGGGATGAGCCAACCCATATTGACATCTCTACAAAAAACAAACTCTACATTATTGATACTCAAAGGAGACTTTGGAATCTTGAAGAATGCACGGAGGCGAATTCAGGATTTCAAAGCGTGGATGTATGAATGTTAAATTCATCAAGATGACCAACATTATGCATATTATACTAGACAAGGAGCCCAGAAATAGGGACAAAACAAGAACAAATTCCATGAAAATGTGCACCAAGATCATAAATAACTTATACACCAGGATTATCTAGGCTCTAGGGTACCCCCACCCCCACGCAAAACTTTCATCGTCACCCTGTAAGACGAGGCCAACTTATCGAAAGATGGGCATTGCTTCAGTTCATACAACCTTTCAATAGGTGCTTGTTAGATCTTATTAAGCTTTTCTGCTACGATGATAGGATTTGCTTTTGCTATTGCATTCTGACCAGCATTCCTATAATCAAACGGGCAGTTGTGTTTGTCTGAATAATGCTGAACTGCGCAGAAAAGATCACCACATTTGCAACTGAACCCCGTTAAGCCCACACGCTTACGACAAGCTGTGCACTTTTTCAAACCCTCTTTTGACTTCACTTGTGAAATCTGAGAGGCTAAATCTGCACATGCAACCGCGGCACCTGCAAAAGCACGTTCTGATTCATCGCTGCTTGAGCTTCTGCGTACGATATCTTTGCTGGATGCAGCTGCAAGCTTTGAATGTTCGTGCTTCAGTAGTATCATGTCCTTTTGACACTTGGAACACATATTCATCGTAGCTGCACTACCAAAAAAATCACAGTCGTTGATGCAGAGGACGGGGTCTTCTGGAGCTCGACAACCTGTCTCTTTAGATGACTCCATTTCTGCAGTTAACAAGTTAAGTTCAACACCACAAGTGTCACGCCTCAAATCCTATTGGGGCGGACTGGCACCCGTAACCGAGGAGGCCCGGGAGAACTAGCTCATCACCTTATACTTCTCATGCATACCTGTACGACAACCCGAAATTCGGACAGTGTCATATCGCAATAAAAGAAAATAATAATCTTTATAAGCTCGAGCACACATATATATATGTATATACAATACTTGGCCATTGGAGCCATCACGTCTATTAACAAAACACCACCTTGACTGTACATTAGGTCTACAAAGCCTCTAGACAATACACAGAGTTTAACTAAGGCCGGGACACACCCCGCCATACAACTAACTTCTGTACAATACCAAAAGTGACTGGATATGACATGGAAAGCCCCGAAGCAAACTGGAGCTCACCAAAAGCAACTGGATATCCTGACTCCTACTTGTGCGTTGTATGAGCTGACATACCTGTGCCTGTAGCATGAAATGCAGGTCCCCGTGGGGGACGTCAGTACAAAATATGTGCTGAGTATGTAAAGTTGTAGATAATCACATATGATATAGGAGCTCAGTAAAAATTAGAAACAAGTGAATAAATCGTAATAGGAGTGGAACACACTTACTAGAACTTATGACAACCTGTACATTGTATTTATTCAATCACTTTACCTTCGTTCTTATCATCTTTGTAATCATTATTGTACTGTACTGTGACCATTAGGCTGCCTCCAGTACATATCAACTGGGATCGACCCATGATAGGCATATGACCTTGGGATACCACCCATAAACACATAAATAGGGATCAACACATGATGGGCTTATGTCCCAGGGATACCACCCTATAAGAGAGAACTTCCATCACTTAGTTCAATTAATTTTTGAGATTGTTATTTCGGTCGCCACCGCATTTTTGATACTTTGAAACAATGACACATCAATAAGAGACATATAAATAGACCATCAATGCAATAACGATGAAGTAAGAACTCACTGGCAAATCAATGAAGTGTTTTGGAGTCATCAATGCTATAACAATGAAATAGGAACTTATTAGTATATCAATGAAACGTTTTGGAGTCATTAATAGCACATGGATCTTGTTTGAGTAACGGGATACCTTCTGACATTCATTAGTGCAATAAACATGTAAGATTTGGAAAACAAGTAAGTATTGGAATGTCTTGACATCTTGTAGGGTGGAAACAAGTTCATTGGTAACGTAGGACATCATACAAAACCATTATGGATCACATGTTATTGAATAACTTTGGAAACTTTCTTAATAGAACAATTGTTCACTTTTATGCCAAAGATATGGTATAGAGTATTCTTTACATACCTGACTGTCAACCTTCAATACTAGTCCCAAATGGACTTCCCATCTTTTCGGATTACTTATCTACAATGAACATATATAGCAATCTAGTATTAGCAACCAAACGTCACAATTCAATTATTTGAATTCACCAAACTAGTGGTTAAGTAGTAAGCCTTAATTACACCAAAAAGGTTGTCACTTTAACCCTCTTATACTCCAATTACATTCACATGCCATGCATATTCATACAACATCCTGCAATATCAAGTTTGGATTCATTTATCCTTCCAACCAATCCATTAAACCAAATTGAGCCATAGACATAAATAATCATCAATTCAATAGTATATCACCATATCCACCTTCCATAACTCAATTACCATATCCACCTTCCACAATTCAATACAACCAAACCATGCAAAATAGTCCATAACCCAATTTCCATCACCTTTCAATAACAACCAATACATATAATCCTCTATCA
>NW_025831954.1:15331-57549 GCF_002878395.1 Capsicum annuum | reverse complement strand
CATATGCATCCATTTAGGCTTATTGGGTTTCCTTTCAAATTGTTCTTACATTTCAACCATTTTTCATTTTGTGCTTGTAATGTTCTACTTCAAATAGATGTTCACGAAGGGATTGTTCTTAATATTCATAAATGCAAAAGCACAAGTACAATAAGTCGAATCAGATGCAGAATCAATGATTTGTACAAAATACTTTGCTTGACATTATTGAGTCAAGAGTTATCACATGAGAACAGCACTGATAGGCTTGCAACAAAGTCTCAAAAAGAGGAGCTACTAACAGTTCCACCAAATTTAGCTAGAACTATAGAGGACTAAAACAACTTCATCTACTAATTTTTGGAGAATATGCCTAGCAACTTCAGTGCCACATTCATATTCTTCAATATCGAAGTCCGTACATTTACCCAAAGAATTGCTCATATCCCATTCTATTAGCTCGTCTGGGAACAAACCAACAAATTGTGTCATACTCTTCGACCTCATCAATAATATCAGGAAGCAGAATCTCTTTGGTCATACTTGATGGTAGTTTGGTACAGGTTCTTAAACCAGAATCAGAGATTGGAGAAAATTTTGAGTCTAGGCACTCTAATAGACAATCAAAGGCGAATCCTTTAAGCTGATTCGTCTGTTTTGGGTCATTACAGCCAAGCAACTCACTGATTCAGCAAGCACTTTGTCCTCTGGAAGAAAACAAGCATCATATTTATTAGAAGCATGGATGCATGAAATCCAAGTTCAGAGTGGTCTTATTTTTTAATTTATGTATTTGAGTGAAAGAAAGGAAGTATGCAAATAGTAAAATGTCGAATCGGGGACCATGGTTGAGCTCCTATTGGGACTGCTGGAGAGGTAGCTGACAGTTGAATGGTGATCAAGTGAATTCCCAACTAAATCTGCTTCATCTTCCAAAGGAGTAAAATATCTAGTAGGATAAGTGAGAGCACATTTAGCTCTAAACCTTTGGAAACCTGGTTCTGAACTCTTTATTTCGGCCATCTCAAAATCCATATCTTCTTTATCAGATCCGCCAAGTCGAGCACCAAGTTTGTCTGCCACATTGCTCCAAGTTTCAGAAGCTGAAGCCTTTTGGGGCTTACTGCCTGATCCTGCTGGCATTGATTCCAAACCCATGAGTCTAGCAACCAAACTTGGAGCTTTCATTTCGCGCTTGCTTTCACAACGTCTATCGGTCATTCCATTATTCTTTGCATTTGGAATACCCAACTGTTCTCATCAGCAATCTACATTGTTCATACAAGAACAAAAAATAATAAAAACAAAAACTTTCCTGTCAGGCTAAAATCTGAGACAATAGAAGAAAAAGAAAGCTAAATATGGGAGTATAGTTCAAGAAATGAGTACCAAATGAAGCTTTGGCTGCTTCTCATCCCCTCCAAACTTTTTTGAAGCTTGGTTGAAGCAAGTTATAAGAATGCAGTACAAAAAAAGAAATAATTTAGCCCTCTAGCTAGAATCACCTTCAAGAAATTAACCATTCTGCTTTAAAAATGAGTGGAAATAGTAGTAGTAGCTAACTCGGTGAAAGCAGTTTCTTTGGAAACAGCTTCTTGGAAAATCTACGGTTCCGATCAAAGAGCTGAAAGAAAATGCCCACACAACCACAAGGCCTCTGAGGTTGTCTCTCATTCATTTCTCTAGCTGACCTATCATTCATCCTTCAAAATCCTCTCTTAAATTTCTTCACCTTTTCTCCCACTCTGCTGAATGTGATTCACACACTTTGTCTTCCCAATAAGATTCTATCAAACATTATCTTCACATTAATTTGGAAAGAATTAAACAAAAGAGCCCCCCACTGGCCCCTCTGCCTACTACATCACTCACCCTTCTTGGCCCAAAAAAAGAAAATAGGGAAAAAGAACTTACATTTTCATTCAAGAAACAAAGCAAAAACGCAACAAAATATCAGAAACAAAGTAGAAAAAAGCTATGAAAAGTAAAACCCTGAGCTGTGTTCAATTATGACAAAACTTTCACAAGAAACCACAGTCAAACAAAGTAAACACATAACAAGAAAATACAAACAGCAATACCCAGAATGTCTTCAACTTGCACCAAATGTGCTACTGTTCAAGAAAATAGCTAGAACTGGTTATAGCACACTCTAGTAAGCTATTCTTTTCATTTTTTAATCTTCTTTATGACAGTGAAAAAAGCAAAATCATAATTATTTTAAATTAGTTCCTATAGACTTGCTTTCTATGCTTTTCTATCACAAATGCTACAAAATAAGAAAAGAATGCGTCGATAGATACTATCCGATTAGGCACCAAACAATAATAATAGAACCCAAAGCAATTGCAGCAAGGACAAGACCGAATGTTTTTCGAAATTCAAAGCGCGGAAGAACTTCAAAGTACTTTTAAGAGAAAATAGAGGGAGTAATAGCGGAGGAGAAGTTTGTCCTCTTAGAGAAAGAGAATGGTGAGTTTATATAGTGAGGGCCGTCCACAATCCCAAATAATGAAGGAAGAATAATATTTAATGAAAGAAGAATAACATATAATGAATCAATTAAGGGGATTGTTCCCTTAAATGGATGGGGTAAATCAATCCGTTCCACCACTCATGCTATAGTTGCCATAAATAAATAATACCCTATTATAACATTTGAAATTTCCATGAATAGAACAAGTAAAAAGAGATCCTTCCTACTTATTAAATGAAATCAAGAAGAGGTATCTAAATTTATCATAATTAACGTGTGAGGGGATGTCTGTCAACCAAGTAAGGCAAGAAAAATAAAAAATCAATTACTGAGATGCTTTTCTCAAATTAAATTGGTACAGGATCATACCCAAACAGTCAAAACATGCACATATTAGCCTTATTAAATATTTACGAAAAATCCAAAAAATAAAAAATTAATTAGTGAGATGCTTTTCTCAAATCAAATTGGTACAAGATCATACCCAAACAGTCAAAAAGTGCACATATTAGCCTTATTAAAGATTTATGAAAAAATCCAAAAAATAAAAAATCAATTACTGAGATGCTTTTCTCAAATCAAATTGGTACAGGATCATACCCAAACAGTCAAAACGTGCACATGTTAGCCTTATTAATGATTTACGAAAAAATCCTCGAATCATCACATACATGCTTTTCCCATACAAAATTACCCATATTGACTAAGAGGCATAAAAAATGTGAAGTTACAAGAAGTTAGGCGTGTTTGCACATACCAGAGAGAGACGAACAAATTGGCTCACCATTCAAGTTAAGCGTCATGAAATTTCAATCAAGCAGGACATGCAAATAGGGTCGAATAAAAATCGCAGACTTAAAATCAACATATTTATTCAGCAAAAATCAAACGTGGCCACACTTATGAGAGACACAGATGAAGAAATAGTACTAAAGTTCACACACATATTTCGAACACGGGATCAAACCTGAAGACGGATTCTTCATTTTCAATAAGGAAGGGTTGCATGGTTGGAACGCCGAAGGGGTTTGCCGGAGGTATCGCTGTTGGAGAGGAGTCGAGGTTGTGTCGCGGCTATTGGACGTTCGCCGGAGGGTAGAAAGAAGGCGACTGGAGGACGGAAGATGGAGCGGCGGCGTGGAGGCTTGGCTGGCCATCTCCATCGATGGCGGCGCTGTTCGCCGGTGGAGGACGAGAAGGGAGGAGGTTGTCCATCGGAGCAGCGGCTGGACTCGCCTGGGGTAGGAGCTGGCGGTGCGTATGAAGGAGAAGAAAGAAACAATGGCGAAGGCTGTTCGTCGGAGATGGCGGCATGGCGACGAGGACTTGGAGCGGAGGGGGTGGTTTTAGTGGTCGATTGGTGACAGAGAGATCAGAGGAGGGGGGGGGGGATCGAGATTTGGAGGTGTTTGTAGAGAGAAAAAAGAGAGAGGTGGAGAGATAGAGGCGGAAGTTGGGGAAGAAAATTTGAGTTAGGGTTTGTAGGTTTGAAATAGGGAAAGAGAGATCTTTTGATGTCAACCGTTGGATTGGTTTTTGATTGACGGCTTTCATTTAATGTCATGGGGGAATTAAAATGTGGCTAGGATGAAAAATAGTGGCATAAATTGTAATAAATTGGGTTAAATGGATTGGGTAAAAATAGGCTATAATTGTAAGAAATTAAATAAAATTGGATTAAAAGGTAAACAAAATCATGCAAGGTAATTTCGATTAGGCTGTTATTTAAATTAAAGTAGGAATAATAATAATATATGATGATAGTAGTTAAATAATAAATAACAACATTAAATAATAAATAATAAAAAGTATAATAAAAGATAAATAATAATAATGAAAAAAATAATAATTAAAAAATAAATTTATAATAATAAATGATAAATAATAAATAATATTAATATATATATAATAACAATGTCAATAAATAATAATATCAATAAATAGTATTAATTAAAGCAAAACTAGACAATGTATATTGCAAAATTGTGAGTGCGCATAATTACGTGAAAATAATTTTATTAATAAAATTATAAAAATGTAATTTTTAATTTTAGAATTTTATAATAATATGATTCTAAAAGATAATTGATGATTTATGCATTTTCTAAATTATGAATGCGATATGTCAGAAATTTGTTTGATGCAAAAAAATATGCAAAAATACTAATGTTTAAAAATTAACGATTTTGTTAAAATAATAGAGTAAATGTAGTGTCGGGAGGTCATAATTGGGTGTCAACATCACAGTGGCAAAATTGGCTTCCAATACTGACTTTTAAAAAACTAATTCAAAACAATACATAAATAGGAACAATTAAATTTCTTAAATTCATGATATAAGAAATACAAAAATGAAGTATAAGAATAAATAAAAATTTCAACATTGTTATTGAAACAATTAAATTACCTTAAATATCAACAATATCTAAAAAATTCATTTATTATGAATATTGAGGAAGTATTGTCTAAAATATCAATGGATTAAGTGGACTCAATGTAAAATAGTTGAATAAACTTTTCAATCTTTTCTATTTACCCCATTTCAATTGGACACACTCCTTAATAAATTCTTTACTCTTGCAAGGTTAAAAGTTATTTCACTAATATATTTTTAGTTACTAAAATTTATACATTTTTTAAAATAATAATGATTATATTTTAATCTTTTATATAAATGAAGACTTTAGTTACTACTATTTTGTCTTATTTGAGGATATTTTCGTTAACAACACCAACAGTAAGGGTATTTTGGTAACTAAAACCTCCAATCTATGACACTTTACCGTGTCTTTTGCCTCTATTGTTTTACTTTCCTAAAATCTTCTTTCATCTTCATTTTCTCTGTTTTTCCTTTTCTCCACTGTATTCCTGCGCACCTTGACACCAAAACACAAGTTTCAAGAAAAATTCATGTTCTTAATCTCAATTTTTATTAGTCCATCATGATTTATTTTTGGTAAGTGCATCTTTGATGGTGGGGCAAGTTTTCGAGCAAGTTTTCACTTGATGTTTGTTATATATATGATTCATGATGCTAACTATTTCAAGCCTTAATCCTTTTATTTCAAATCTGTTATTATTATTGATCTATTATACAAATTAATTAATTCAAGTTTTAATCTATTTTCTCTAGATCTGTAGTTAATATTGTTATGGTACTAACTAATTCAATTATCCTTTGGATATCTTCTTGTTCTGCGATACTAATTAATTTTTGCTATCCTTTGGTCCTTTTTACTTGCTCTAAAGATTGATTTTTGATTTACATTTTCTATTTACAGAAGATTGATTTTATAAATTTGTCTTAAGAGTTGTATAGAGCAATAGGTTTGAATCGGACCGATTCATTGTAACCTACTGGGAACTATAGAAAGTAATTTGCTCATGGATTGATGAACATTGAATATCATAATACTGCCTCCGTCTCAAATTATATGTCGCCATTTGACCGGACACGATATTTAAGAAATAGGCATTGACCTTGCTAAAGTTACTAAATTACCCCTCTTAAAAAAGTATTGGACCACTAGGTACTTTTATTAAGTTTCACAATAATTAAAAAAATGCAACAGAGAGTACAGTATTAAAAAAAAAATCTACTAAAAAAATACACCACCTACATAACTGTCTCTCTCTTTTGCAAAGAGTTAAGTAGTCCAAATCAGTGTATCGCTTTAATTTAAAATTTTACTCTCATTTTCTCTATCAACAATTAAGAAAAATTTGTTATTGCGAAATTCAATTTTCTAGAAAATAGGACCAATTTGGCGTCATGTACGGATTTTCCACGAAAAATTTACGTTTTTGATTTGATTTTGGTTTCAATTTTTTGGCGCTAAACCTACTTTTCATTTGAATTTTTAGCAAACGGTTGTTTTGTGGCGCCAAATCTTCTTTTCATTTGAGAGATGTTCTTTTGCATCTTCTGGTTACTGTATCCTTTCTTTTGTTTTGGATAATTTCCAAATTCTTCCTTTTATCTCCTCTCTTATTTTTGCCATTACTCTAAAGATGAGGTTCGTCGTACCTATAGACTCAACCTTCAAAAATAAATGATTGAAATTAGAAGAACGTCAAGCAATTGCAAAGTTTCTTTTGAAAGAAAGTAAGGAAGGAAGTCTTAAATACGGATATATAACACAAGCTGCGATGTTGTTCAAGAAATCAATAAGAACTATTCAGCGCATTTGGAAACAATGTCAATCATCAGTTGATAATGGTATGTCATCGTTAGATGTGTCTTAAAGACTTACAGGTAAAGTTGGAAGAAAACGGATTTAGTCGACATTAATCAAGTGAAAGAAATTTTACTTTGTCGTCGAACAAATATTCGATCTCTGGCTTTTGCGATAAACATGGCAAAATCAACCGTCTTTCGGCGTGTGAAAGATGGAATTCTTCGGCCACATTCTATTTCCTTCAAGCCTCACTTAACCGAAGGAAACAAAAAGGTATGACTTCAATACTTCCTCTCAATGATTGATCAGAATACAATCCACACAAATCCCATGTTTATGAATATGTTTAATTATATTCGTATGGCTGCTGTAGCACGTCCTCGATTTGATGAAAATGGAATTGAGTTGTTTTCTGGAAAAATAGGTATTTTTTCGTTTGTAGTTAAGGAACCAGCTAAGCAGAATAGCAAAAATCGAACAGCAGGAACTATGGAAACAAAGCCCATTCAGTCAGTAACTAAAGATATCACTAGAGCTTGCTTGATAGAGAAAGTTCTTCCTGCTATTAGAGCAAAACGGCCAGCTTCCGATTCAAATAATCCTATCTTTTTTCAACAAGATAATGCAAGCCCACATATTGGTAACAATGATTTGGAATTTATTGAAGCTTCCCTACAAGATGGATTTGACATTAGATTGTGTTTTCAACCATCGAACAGTCCAGATTTAAATGTTTTAGATCTTGGTTTTCTTAGAGCAATCCAAAGTCTTCAATATCAAAAGGCCCCTAAAAATGTTGATGAATTAGAGGAAGCAGTGGAAAGATCTTTTGATAAAATGAAAGCGAAACAACTCAATCATGTATTTCTTACTTTACAATCTTGTATGCTTGAGGTGATGAAAGATAGTGGCGGCAATAATTACAAAGTGCCTCATTTAGACAAAAATGGACTAGAAAGAGAAGAAAACCTTCCTCTCTAACTTCATTGTGATATTGATATCGTCAATAAAGATTTGGCTCTACTTCAACAATGATGTGAGATATTATTATGGTAAAGCTCTTTATTTTGAAGTTGGAATGGTGTTTTTTCAAGTAGTATGAAGAAGTACTGTACTACTTTTGTGTATAGCCGTAGTGATCATCATGTAACTTTTACAATGATGTTTTGTCAAATATGTTAGGAGTACTATTTTTGTGTACAGACTGATCATAATGTATTTTTTTACTCATGAATAACTCTACTTACAATGATATAAGTCCCACCAGCTTATATATACTTACCCGTCTTTTTCTAACTTTATTGTTGTTTTATGTTTCTATTTGTTTCTTACTTTCTTATCACATAATAGAGGGCTGCGTAAATGGAAGGAAGGAGAAAAGGGAAGTGGGATTCATACCGTCACATTTGTATGAATTTTTTTTTTAAAACTAGGAAGTCTATTTCGAGAACAATTAAGTGAATGTTAAACAGTTTGTGCAGACAAAATATATTTGGACAGCATGGGGATGTCAATTGTTCAGGGGAACTAAATGAAAATAGTTGAAATCAATGTCGCGATTATGAGAGACCTTGGTTTATGCAAAAGGGTGTGGTACAGTTTCACTAATAAAGGCGGCACCCTCAGCTATTATGCAAAGAGCAGTAGCTACGCTCCATAAAGACAACATATTGGGCATGGTAACATTTTGTCAGGCTTCTCTAAGCTAATGGTGTCTATTACAATTCTTCTCTCGGGATGAATAAGATTGGTAATCACGATCCCGAGCAGAGTCATTTTTTGGTTTCTCTGAGTGACCTTTATCTATTGAACAATGACTCCTTTCCTTATACTTTTTCTTGTCCCATTCAAAGTCATCTCGCTCCCTTTCCCTGTCAGATATCCTACCACTATCACGTTCATGAGACTTTAGTCTACCTTGATCCTTACACTTGATTAAATTTATTGTCCTTTATCTGTGACATTTATTTTTCTTTCATGTCATTGATTTGTTTTTCCTATTTATACTTTACTGTTTATGGCCGTTGACTAGTGTACACTGTATTTGAAAGTTTGCATCTGAAGATTTTTTTGTATTGATATCCTCACTTTAGGATGTTATTCATTGAGACAATGGTAACTCGTGTTATGTTTGTTAAATTTGGTGTTATGTGACTCACTCTCACTATGGTCGAGTGACTGAACATTTAATCATAAGCTGACAGTGTGATGATCTGTGTTAATGTTGAAATATCACAGAACATGGGCTAGCCTATGTACTTCTGGTGAAGAGAGAGCTGAGAAAGGAGAAACGTAAGGTTGTGAATGGTGGGAAAGCAAATAGGAGTGTGTCATCTGTGTTGACCTACTTAAAAAAATGAAAAGGTCGGGCTGTTAACTTTACTGTTTTATGGTGGTTGTTGAAGCTCTCCGAGAGGTGCATTGCATCATCTTGGTATTTGTTGGAAACTAAGTATTCGGTGCGGGAGTAAATAAGTGCAGAAACTAAAAACAAAATTGTAGGAAATTGTTTTGTTGTGTATTTTCATTTTTGTGGTAATACATGTGAAGTGGAAGTACGTTGAAGCTAAGGTCAACAATATTCAATACTCGAAAGATTAACAGAAAACAGTTTGCTGTGGAGTGAACTTCAGATCACGGTGCTTCTAAAAGGATCAAACATTCATCAAGACAATGTGAAATGGACATTTTCTACTCATGTTTAGAGTTTGTAAAAAATATGGTTGTTATACTACTTGTTCAGACATACAATATTTTCTTACATGATGTTGCTGCATTCGAATTTGGAAAGCAAATTACACGGCTGACTTGTTAATGTAGGATATCATATCATGTGCTATGTCGGAAATGCACTCCTATCAATGTACTGTGAGTGTGAAGTATTGACGAGGCATATGACACATTAGAGAAAATAGCGGAGAAGGATGTTGTCTCTTGGGTAGCTCACTGTGTCAATCAATTTTCTGTTCTAAAGAAAAGAAGTTTGATCCTTGTAATTGTGTTTGTTACTTTTTCCAATTGTAAGATGATATATGTGGAAAATGGGATCCCTCTAAATTCTTGTTTTCTTTAACTTTAGCTTTAAATATCCAATTTTAACTCGAGAAATCACAGTTGTAAACAATGAGTTGTCAAAGAAAACTGGTTTACTTATGTAGAACCAACCAAAAAGAATAAATTTCTCTGTGGTTTAAAATAATTATGATACTATAAAAATAAAAGGCTGAAAATTTAAATTTTGATTGAAGTGATAAGACTTTTACTTTAAAAAGCAAATACTAAAAAAGAAGTATTAATATATTTAAAATCAAGTTGGTCCAATAAGGGTAAAAAGGTAATTGTGTCTTTAAAAAATTCCAAATAAGAAAAGACAACATTTATTTTGGGACAGACAAAAAAGGAAATGGCGACACATAATTTGGGACGGAAGGAGTAGTATTTTTATTTGGTTCGAAGGATATCATGTGCCTCAGCAGAGAAGTAAAGTTCTGCTCTCCTCTCTTTCTCTTACGTATCTAGTTCTATAGCTTAACCTTTACTTTTACGATGTAAGGGCAGAACGCATATCAAAAGTTATTTAATTTCGCTATTATGAGTATTTTTGGGGGTGTTGGAGACTTAATTAAAAAGTATTAATACTATGTAATATTGATTGGTAATATTTATGTCTATTAACATTCTAAAATGAAATTATAAAATATTATTTTTTTAAAGTGGGCTGGCCTGTAAGGCCCACAACCCACAGAGTAATAGTGTGGGCTTGATATTTTTTGGCTCATCATATTGATAGGCTAGCCCAACCTGACCCGTCAAACTCAAAGCCCGTGTGGGCTAGCTCGGATGGGCTGAGCCAACCCGTATTGACATCTCTACAAAAAAAACTCTGCATTATTGATACTCAAAGGAGACTTTGGAATGTTGAAGAATGCACGGAGGAAAATTCAGGATTTCAAAACGCAAATGTATGAATGTGAAATTCATCAAGGTGACCTACATTATGCATATTATACTAGACAAGGAGCCCAAAAATGGGGACAAAACAAGAACAAATTCCATGAAAATGTGCACCAAGATCATAAATAACTTACACACCAGGATTATCTAGGCTCTAGGGTACCCCCCACCCCCTTCCCCACGCAAAACTTTCATCGCCACCCTGTAAGACGAGGCTAACTTATCGAAAGATGGACATTGCTTCAGTTCGTACAACCTTTCGATAGGTGCTTGTTAGATCTTATTAAGCTTTTCTGCTACGATGATAGGATTTGCTTTTGCTATTGCATTCTGACCAGCATTCCTATAATTAAACAGGCAGTTGTGTTTGTCTGAATAATGATGAACTGCGCAGAAAAGATCACCACATTTGCAACTGAACCCCGTTAATCCCACATGCTTACGACAAGCTGTGCGCTTTTTGAAACCCTCTTTTGACTTAACTTGTGAAATCTGAGAGGCTAAATCTGCAGATGCAACCGCGGCACCTGCAAGAGCAAGTTTTGATTCATCGCTGCTTGAGCTTCTGCGTACGACGTCTTTGCTGGATGCAACTACAAACTTTGCATGTTCCTGCTTCAGTAGTATCATGTCCTTTTGACACTTGGAACACATATTCATCGAAGCGGCACTACCGAAAAAATCACAGTCGTTGATGCAGAGGACGGGGTCTTCTGGAGCTCGACAACCTGTCTCTTTAGATGACTCCATTTCTGCAGTTAACAAGTCAAGTCCAAGATATAAGAATGCAGAACAAGAAAAGAAATAATTTTGCCCTCTAGCTATAATCACCTTCAAGAAATTAACCATTCTGCTTTAAAAATGAGAGGAATGTAGTAGTAGCTAACCTGGTGAAAGCAGTTTCGTTGGAAACAGCTTCTTGGCAAATATACGGTTCCGATCAAAGAGCTGAAAGAAAATGCCCACACAACCACTAGGCCTTTGAGGTTGTCTCTCATTCATTTCTCTATCTGAGCTATCATTCATCCTTCAAAATCCTCTCTTAAATTTCTTCACCTTTTCTCCCACTCTGCTGAATGTGATTCACACACTTTGTCTTCCCAATAAGATTCTATCAAACATTATCTTCACATTAATTTGGAAAGAATTAAATTGAGGAAGTATTGTCTAAAATATCAATGAATTAAGTGGACTCAATATAAAATAGTTGAATAAACCTTTAAATCTTTTCTATTTACCCCATTTGAATTGGACACACTCCTAAATAAATTCTTTACACTTGCAAGGTTAAAAGTAATTTCACTAATATATTTTTAGTTACTAAAATTTATACATTTTTTAAAAATAATAATGATTATATTTTAATCTTTTATATAAATGAAGACTTTAGTTACTACTATTTTGTCTTATTTGAGGATATTTTCGTTAACAACACCAACATTAACAGTATTTTGGTAACTAAAACCTCCAATCAATGACACTTTACTGTGTCTTTTGCCTCTACTATTTTACTTTCCTAATATCTTCTTTCATCTTCATTTTCTCTGTTTTTCCTTTTCTCCACTGTATTCCCTGCGCATCTTGACACCACAACACAAGTTTCAAGCAAAATTCATGTTCTTAATCTCAATTTTTATTAGTCCATCATGATTTATTTTTGGTAAGTGCATCTTTGATGGTGGAGCAAGTTTTCGAGCAAGTTTTCATTTGGTGTTTGTTATATATATGATACATGATGCTAACTATTTCAAGCCGTAATCCTTTTATTACAAATCTGTTATTATTATTGATCTATAATACAAATTAATTAATTCAAGTTTTAATCTATTTTTTCTAGATCTGTAGTTAATATTGTTATGGTACTAACTAATTCAATTATCCTTTGGATATCTTCTTGTTCTGCGATACTAATTAATTTTTGCTATCCTTTGGTCCTTTTTACTCGTTCTAAAGATTGATTTTTGATTTACATTTTCTATTTGCAGAAGATTGATTTTATAAATTTGTCTTAAGAGTAGTATAGAGCAATAGGTTTGAATCGGACCGACTCATTGTAACCTATTGGGAACTATAGAAAGTAATTTGCTTATGGATTGATGAAAATTGAATATCATAATATTCCCTCCATCTCAAATTATATGTCGTCATTTACCCGGACACGATATTTAAGAAATAGGCATTGACCTTGCTAAAGTTACTAAATTACCCCTCTTAAAAAAGTATTGGACCACTAGGTACTTTTATTAATTTCACAATAATTAAAAAAATGCAACAGAGAGTACAGTGTTAAAAAAATCTACTAAAAAAATACACCATCTACATAACTGTCTTTCTCTTTAGCAAAGAGTTAAGTAGTCCAAATCAGTGTATCGCTTTAACTTAAAATTTTACTCTCATTTTCTCTATCAACAATTAAGAAAAATTTGTTATTGCAAAATTCAATTTTCTAGAAAATAGGACCAATTTACCGTCATGTACCGATTTTCCACGAAAAATTTATGTTTCTGATTTGATTTTGGTTTCAATTTTTGGGAGCTAAACCTACTTTTCATTTGAGAGATGTTCTTTGCATCTTTTGGTTACTGTATCCTTTCTTTTGTTTTGGATAATTTCCAAATTCTTCCTTTTATCTTCTCTCTTATTTTTGCCATTACTCTGAAGATGAGGTTCGTCGTACCTACAGACTCAACCTTCAGAAATAAACGATTCAAATTAGAAGAACGTCAACCAAATGCGAAGTTTCTTTTGAAAGAAAGTAAGGAAGGAAGTCTTGAATACGGATCAATAACACAAACTGCGATGTTGTTCAAGAAATCAATAAGAACTATTCAGTGCATTTGGAAACAATGTCAATCATCATTTGATAATGGTATGTCGTCGTTAGATGTGTCTTTAATACTCCCAGGTAAAGGTTGAAGAAAACGGATTGGAGTCGACATTAATCAAGTCAAAGAAATTTCAATTTGTCGTCGAACAAATATTCGATCTCTGGCTTTTGCGATAAACATGGCAAAATCAACCGTCTTTCGGTGTCATTTATTTTTTTTTCATGTCATTGATTTGTTTTTTCTATTTATACTTTACTGTTTATGGCCGTTGACTGGTGTAAACTGTGTTTGGAAGTTTGCATCTGAAGATTTCTTGGTATTGATATCCTCACTTTAGGATGTTATTCATTGAGACAATGGTAACTTCCGTGTTATGTTTGTTAAATTTGGTGTTCTGTGACTCACTCTCACTGTTGTCAAGTGACTGAACATTTAATCACATGCTGATAGTGTGATGATCTGTGTTTATGTTTAAATATCACAGAACATGGGAAACTAAGGATGTGAATGGTGGGAAAGCAAATAGGAGAGTGTCATCTGTGTTGACCTACTTAAAAAAATGAAAAGGTCGGGCTGTTAACTTTACTATTTTATGGTGGTTGTTGAAGATTGGCTTCTTGAAAAGCTCTCTGAGAGGTGCATTGTATCAGCTTGATATTTGTTGGAAACTAAGTATTTGGTGTGGGAGTAAATAAGTGCAGAAACTAAAAACAAAATTGTAGGAAATTGTTTTGTTGTGTATTTTCATTTTTTTGGTAATACCTGTGAAGTGGAAGTACGTTGAAGCTGAGGTCGACAATATTCTATACTCGAAAGATTAACAGAAAATAGTTTGCTATGGAGTGAACTTCAGATCACGGTGCTTCTAAAAGGATCAAATATTCATCAAGACAAAGTGAAATGGACATTTTCTACTCATGTTTAGAGTTTGTAAAAAATATGCTTGTTATACTGCTTGTTCAGACATAGAATATTTTCTTACTTGATGTTGCTGCATTCGAATTTGGAAAGCAAATTACACGGATTATTTGTTAATGTAGGATATCATATCATGTGCAATGTCGGAAATGCACTCCTATCAATGTACTGTGAGTGTGAAGTATTGACGAGGCATATAACGCATTAGAGAAAATAGCGGAGAAGGATGTTGTCTCCTGGGTAGCTCACCGTCTCAATCAATTTTCAGTTCTAAACAAAAGAAGTTTGATCTTTGTAGTTGTGTTTGTTACTTTTTCCAATTGTAAGATGATATATGTGGAAAATGGGATCCCCCTAAATTCTTGTTTTCTTTAACTTTAGCTTTAAAGATCCAATTTTTACTCGAGAAATCACAGTAATGTGAACAATGAGTTGTCAAAGAAAACTGGTTTACTTATGTAGAACCAACCCAAAAGAATAAATTGCTCTCTGTGGTTTAAAATAATTTTGATACTATAAAAATGAAAGGCTTAAAGTTTAAATTTTGATTGAAGTGATAAGACTTTTACTTTAAAAAAAAAATACTAAAAAAGAAGTATTAATATATTTAAAATAAAGTGGGTCCAATAAGGGTAAAAAGGTAATTGTGCCTTTAAAAAAATTCCAAATAAGAAAAGACGACATTTATTTTGGGACGGACAAAAAAGGAAATAGAGACACGTAATTTGGGACGGAGGGAGTAGTATTTTTATTTGGTTCGAAGGATATCATGTGCCTCAGCAGAGAAGTAAAGTTCTAGTCTCCTCTCTTTCTCTTACGTATCTAGTTCTATAGCTTAACCCTTACTTTTACGATGTAAGGGCAGAACGCATGTCAAAATATTATGAGAATTTTTGGGGGTGTTGGAGACTTAATTAAAAAGTATTACTACTATGTAATATTGATTGGTAATATTTATGTCTATTAACATTCTAAAATTAAATTATAAAATATTATTTTTTTAAAGTGGGCTGGCCCGTATGGCCCGCAACCCATAGAGTAATAGTGTGGGCTTGATATTTTTTGGCTCATCATTTTGATAGGCTAGCCCAACCTGACCCATCAAACTCAAAGCCTGTGTGGGCTAGCTCGGATGGGCTGAGCCAACCCGTATAGACATCTCTACCAAAAAAAAACTCTACATTATTGATACTCAAAGGAGACTTTGGAATGTTGAAGAATGCACGAAGGCGAATTCAGGATTTCAAAACGCAGATGTATGAATGTGAAATTCATCAAGATGACCTACATTATGCATATTATACCAGACAAGGAGCCCTGAAATAGGGACAAAACAAGAACAAATTCCATGAAACTGTGCACCATGATTATAAATAACTTACATACCAGGATTATCTAGGCTCTAGGGTACCCCCCACCCCCACCCCCACCCCCACGTAAAACTTTCATCGTCACCCTGTAAGACGAAGCCAACTTATCAAAAAATGGACATTGCTTCAGTTCATACAACCTTTCGATCAGTGCTTGTTAGATCTTATTATGCTTTTCTGCAACGATGATAGGATTTGCTTTTGCTATTGCATTCTGACCAGCATTCGTATAATCAAATGGGCAGTTGTGTTTGTCTGAATAATGATGAACTGCGTAGAAAAGATCACCACATTTGCAACTGAACCCCGTTAATCCTACACGCTTACGACAAGTTGTGCACTTTCTCAAACCCTCTTTTGACTCCACTTGTGAAATCTGCAGGTGCAATCGCGGCACCTGCAAGAGCAAGTTCTGATTCATCGCTGCTTGAGCTTCTGCGTACGACGTCTTTTCTAGATGCAGCTGCAACATTTGCATGTTCCTGCTTCAGTAGTATTATGTCCTTTTGACACTTGGAACACATATTCATCGTAGCTGCACTACCGAAAAAATCACAGTCGTTGATGCAGAGGACGGGGTCTTCTAGAGCTCAACAACCTGTCTCTTTAGATGACTCCCTTTCTGCAGCTAACAAGTCAAGTTCAACACCATAAGTGTCACGCCTCAAATCCTATTGGGGCGGACTGGCACCCGTAACCGAGGTGGCCTAGGAGAACCAGCTCATTACCTTATACTTCCCATGCATACCTCTATGACAACCCAAAATTCGGACAGCATTATACCGCATATAAAAGGAAATAATCACCTGTATAAGCTTGAGCACAGATCTATATATGTATATACAATACTTGGCTATTGGAGCCATCACGTCTATTATCAAAACACCACCTTGACTGTACATTAGGTCTACAAAGCCTCTAGACAATACACAGAGTTTAACAAAGGTCGGGACACACCCCACCATATAACTAACTTCTATACAATATCAAAAGTGACTGGATATGACACGAAAAGCCCCGAAGCAAACTGGAGCTCACCAAAAGCAACTGGATATCCTGACTCCTACTTGTGCGGTGTATGAGCTGAGGTACCTATGCCTGCAGCATGAAATGCAGGTCCCCCATGGGGGACGTCAGTACAAAATATGTACTGAGTATGTAAAGCTGTAGATATTCACATATGATATAGGAGCTCAATAAAAATTAGAAACAAGTGAATAAATCGTAATAGGAGTGGACCACACTTACTAGAACTTGTGACAACCTATACATTGTATTTATTCAATCACTTTATCTTCGTTCTTATAATCTTTGTAATCATTACTGTACTGTACTGTGACCATTAGGCTGCCTCCAGTACATATCAACTGGGATCGGCCCATGATAGGCTTATGCCCTTGGGATACCACCCGATAAGAGAGAACTTCCATCACTTAGTTCAATTAATTTTTGAGATTGTTATTTCGGTCGCCACCGCATTTTTGATACTTTGAAACAATGATACATCAATAAGAGACATATAAATAGACCATCATTGCAATAACGATGAAGTAAGAACTCATTGGCACATCAATGAAGTGTTTTGGAGTCATCAATGCCATAACAATGAAGTAGGAACTAATTATTATATCAATGAAACATTTTGGAGTCATTAATAGCACATGGATAGTGTTTGAGTAACCGGATACCTTCTGACATTCATTAGTGCAATAAACATGTAAGATTAGGAAAACAAGTAAGTATTGGAATGTCTTGACATCTTGTAGGGTGGAAACAAGTTCATTGGTAACGTAGGACATCATAAAAAACCATTATGGATCACATGTTACTGAATAACTTTGGAAACTTTCTTAATAGAAAAATTGTTCACTTTTATGCCAAAGATATGGTATAGAGTATGCTTTACATACCTGACTGTCAACCCTCAATACTAGTCGCAAATGGACTTCCCGTCTTTTCGGATTACTTATCTACAATGAACATATATAGCAATCTAGTATTAGCAACCAAATGTCACAATTCAATTATTTGAATTCACCAAACTAGTGGTTAAGTAGTAAGCCTTAATTACACCATAAAGGCTGTCACTTTAACCCTCTTATACTCCAATTACATTCACATGCCATGCATATTCATACAACATCCTCCAATATCAAGTTTGGATTCATTTATCCTTCCAACCAATCCATTAAACCAAATTGAGCCATAGACATAAATAATCATCAATTCAATAGTATATCACCATATCCACCTTCCATAACTCAATTACCATATCCACCTTCCATAATTCATTACAACCAAACCATGCAAAATAGTCCATAACCCTATTTCCATCACCTTTCAATAACAACCAATACATATAATCCTCTATCACACATAGACATATGGAAAAGAATAAAGGCAAACAATATTCATACCTTAGAATTCACCTCTTTATTATGCAATCCTGTTTGTACAAATAATAGGAGCCGTTCGAATCTCTCGAGATGACAAACGCAGTTATCGGATTACTTTGGAATTTCTACGGTTGAATCAAAAGTAATTTAAAGGTCAAATTTCGCTAGGGTTTGTTCTTTCTCAATGATTGATGATGAAAATGAGTTTTTGAACTCATATACATGTATATATACACATATTCCCGTCCATAATATAATAGGAAATGACTAAAATGCCTTTAAAATTTAAATAATGTAGAAATCTGTCCTTTGGTGTACTGTTTTGATAAGCTAAAGTAGATCAACCATAATTCTTTGCTCCGATATCGGATTTGGGTGAAATTGGTATCGTTGGAAGGATAATTCAAAGCGATTTAATTTCATATAAAGTAGGCCACCCAGTTCGTCCTGTACAAGGAGTTCTGGTCATTTGAAGTTGACCCTAAAAATCTGTTTTGATAAGCCGAAGTAAAACGAGTATAACTCCTTACTCAGACGTTGGATTTGGATGAAACCAATTGCATTGGAAAGAAGAATCAAAGATATTTCTTTTCATAGGTCGCAGATCTCCCATTTCATTATATTAAGGTAGTTATGATCGTTCGATGTTGACCCAAAAATTCGGCTGGCCTTAGTAGTTTGTGTGCAGGAAATTTTCCTGCACATTTACTATTCCCAAATATCCCGGCCGACGTTTTATAGTTTCAAATGTGCTCGATTATATCCGAAACCTATCCGTTTTTAGAAATCTTTATATCGTTGGAAATCTTATTCAATAACCTTCGTATGGAACCATATACGGGCAAATTCCGGTATAAATAAAAAAAATTAATTCGATATAAATAAGACCAATACACGTTCTTGAATATGCCAATACACGTACTTGAATGCGGGCTGTTACAACAAGTTCGTTAATTACATCACGAAACAACAAAGGGACAAACAAAAACTTCAACCAAGGAACATCGCATTTATGAAATATAAAGCAATTCAGAATAATACATACATTCAATATCTCGTACTTGCTAGATTTTTGTCTAATTGAATAGTTCTCCTCATAGTTTCGGTAGTGAGCTACATTGTATGAGGTGTTCCATCATAAAGAATTTGATAAACTGATTTTTATTGATGTTCTTCTATTTCAATTGCCAGGGGTCTATCGGAAACAACCTCTCTACTTCTTCGGGGGTAGCGGTATGGACTGTGTACATTTTACCCTCCCCATTTACACTGGGCTTCTTGTTGTTGTTGTTCTATTTCAATTGGTCTGCTTCTAAACATCTTGGATTATCACTCTCATACCACAACATTCTTCGTTTGCTGTTACCATTTTAACTATCTTATCGTACGACTTGAAGCGTGTGTTGCCATGCAAACCATTTTTCTTCTAAGAGTGTCTAGCATGCTGGACTATGTAAGGAGTGATTTTACTGACCAATGCATTGAGCATCCTATGAATTCTATCGATGGAAACGTTTAGACATCTTCATTCTTATCTGCATGAATGCTGGTTTGCATCTGATGAGCTTGGGTTTTGGAGAAGATTGTTTCAACAGAATAATATATATGCCCCAATGTCTTAACTCAAGGTTTGAGTTCGAAGGACCAAGCATCCGCAAGACGAGCTTCCAAAAAAAAAATGACATGAGCTAACAAGTAGGATTGAACTGAAGTAGAAATTTAGAACTCTCTCGTTGGAGTCACACGTGAAGTAGTTTTCTTTCCTCTTAGCAATAGAAAAGAAGAACCAGTAAGTACTTCGCACCTATGATTTTCCCTGTATCAATAACACAACTTTCTTGAAGTGGATAATCTAAATTCTTGTTTTCTTTAACTTTAGCTTTAAAGATCCAATTTTTACTCGAGAAATCACAGTAATAAGAACAATGAGTTGTCGAAGAAAACTGATTTACTTATGTAGAACCAACCAAAAAGAATAAATTGCTCTTTGTGGTTTAAAATAATTTTGATACTATAAAAATAGAAGGCTGAAAGTTTAAATTTTGATTGAAGTGATAAGGCTTTCACTTTAAAAAAACATATACTAAAAAAGAAGTATGAATATACTTAAAGTCAAGTGGGTCCAATAAAGGTAAAAAGGTAATTGTGCCTTTGTAAAATTTCCAAATAAGGAAAGACGGCATTTATTTTGGGACGGGCGACGCATAATTTGGGTCGGAGGTAGTAACAGATTTTTGCATATGCATCTATTTTGGCTTATTGGGTTTCCTTTCAAATTGTTCTTACATTTCAACCATTTTTCATTTTGTGCTTGTAATGTTCTACTTCAAACAGATGTTCACGAAGGGATTGTTCTTAATATTAATAAATGCAAAAGCACAAGTACAATAAGTCGAATCAGATGCAGAATCAATGATTTGTATAAAATACTTTGCTTGAAATTATTGAGTCAAGAGTTATCACATGAGAACAGCACTGATAGGCTTGCAACAAAGTCTCAAAAAGAGGAGCTACTAACGGTTCCACCAAATTTAGCTAGAACTGTAAAGGTCTAAAACAACTTCATCTACTAATTCTTAGAGAATATGCCTAGCAATTTCAGTGCCACATTCATATTCTTCAATCTCAAAGTCCATACATTTACCCAAAGAATGGCTCATATCCCATTCTATTAGCTCGTCTGGGATCAAACAAACAAATTGTGTCCACTCTTCGACCTCATCAATAATATCAGCAATCAGAACCTCTTTGGTCAGACTTGATGGTAGTTTGGTATAGGTTCTGAAACCAGAAGTAGAGATTGGAGAAAATTTTAAGTCTAGGTACTCTAATAGACAATCAAAGGCGAATCCTTTAAGCTGATTCATCTGTTTTGGGTCATTACAGCCAAGCAACTCATCGAAAGCCATCCACAAAAAACTCGAAAATATTTCATGTTCATTGACTAGAAAATGGCTCACAGAGAACCCATCTCAAAATCCATATCTTTTTTATCAGATCCGCCAGGTCGAGCACCAAGTTTGTCTGCCACATTGCTCCAAGTTTCAGAAGCTGAAGCCTTTTGGGGCTTACTGCCTGATCCTGCTGGCATCGATTCCAAACCCATGAGCCTAGCAACCAAACTTGGAGATTTCATTTGGCGCTTGCTTTCACAACGTGTATCGGTCATTTCATTATTCTTTGCATTTGGAAAACCCCCACTGTTCTCATCAGCAATCTATATAGTTCATACAAGAACCAAAAACAATAAAAACAAAAACTTTCCTGTTAGGATAAAATCTGAGACAATAGAATAAAAAGAAAGCTAAATGTGGGAGTATAGTTCAACAAATAAGTACCAAACGAAGCTTTGGCTGCTTCTCATCCCCTCCAAACTTTTTTGAAGCTTGTTTCAAGCAAGCTATAAGAATGCAGCACAAAAAAAGAAATAATTTAGCCCTCTAGCTCAAATCACCATCAAGAAATTAACCATTCTGCTTTAAAAATGAGTGGAAGGTAGTACTAGCTAACCTGGTGAAAGCAGTTTCTTTTGAAACAGCTTCTTGGAAAATCTATGGTTCCGATCAAAGAGCTCAAAGAAAATGCCCAAACAACCACAAGGCCTTTGAGGTTGTCTCTCATTCATTTCTCTAGCTGAGCTATCATTCATCCTTCAAAATCCTCTCTTAAATTTCTTCACCTTTTCTCCCACTCTGCTGAATGTGATTAACACACTTTGTCTTCCCAATAAGATTCAATCAAACATTATCTTCACATTAATTTGGAAAGAATTAAACAAAAGACCCCCCCACTGGCCCCTCTGCCCACCACATCACTCACCCTCCTTGGCCCAAAAAAAGAAAATGGGGAAAAAGAACTTACATTTTCATGCAAGAAAGAAAGCAAAAACCCAACAAAATATCAGAAAGAAAGTAGAAAATAGCTATGAAAAGTAAAACCCTGAGCTGTGTTCAATTACGACAAAACTTTCACAAGAAACCACAGTCAAACAAAGCAAACACAGAACAAGAAAATACAAACAACAATACCCAGAATGTCTTCAACTTGCACCAAATGTGCTACTGTTCAAGAAAACAGCTAGAACTGGTTATAGTACACTCTAGTAAGCTATTCTTTTCTTTTTTTAATCTTCTTTATGACAGTGAAAAAAGAAAAATCATAATTATTTTAAATTAGTTCCTATAGACATGCTTTCTATGCTTTGCTATCACAAATACTACAGAATAAGAAAAGAATGCGTCGATAGAGACTAACCGATTAGGCACCAAACAATAATAATAGAACCCAAAGCAATTGCAGCAAGGACAAGACCGAATGTTTTTCGAAATCCAAAGTGCCAAACAACTTCAAAGTACTTTTAAGAGAAAATAGAGGGAGTAATAGCGGAGGAGAAGTTTGTCCTCTTAGAGAAAGAGAATGGTGAGTTTATATAGTGAGGAGGGCCGTCCACAATCCCAAATAATGAAGGAAGAATAATATTTAATGAAAGAAGAATAACATATAATGAATCAATTAAGGGGATTGTTCCCTTAAATGGATTGGGTAAATCAATCCGTTCCACCAGTCATGCTATAGTTGCCATAAATAAATAATACCCTATTATAACATTTGAAATTTTCATGAATAGAACAAGTAAAAAGAGATCCTTCCTACTTATTAAATGAAATCAAGAAGAGGTATCTAAATTTACCATAATTAACATGTGAGGGGATGTCTGTCAACCAAGTAAGGCAAGCAAAATAAAAAATCAATTACTGAGATGCTTTTCTCAAATCAAATTGGTACAGGATCATACCCAAACTGTCAAAACGTGCACATATTAGCTTTATTAAAGATTTACAAAAAAATCCGAAAAATAAAAAATCAATTACTGAGATGCTTTTCTCAAGTCAAATAGGTACAGGATCATACCCAAATAGTCGAAACGTGCACATATTAACCCTATTAAAGATTTCCGAAAAAATCCTCGAATCGTCACATACATGGTTTTCCCATACAAAATTACCCATACTGACTAAGAGGCATAAAAAATGTGAATTTGCAAGAAGTTAGACGTGTTTGCACCTACCAGAGAGAGACGAACAAATTGACTCACCATTAAAGTTAAGTGTCACGGAATTTCAATCAAGTAGGACATGCAAATAGGGTGAAATAAAAATCACAGTATTAAAATCAATACATTTATTCAGCAAAACTCAAACGTGGCCACACTTAAGAGAGACACAGATGAAGAAATTGTACTAAAGTTCACACACATATTTCGAACACGGGATCAAACCCGAAGATGGATTCTTCATTTTCAATGAGGAAGGGTTGCATGGTTGGAACGCCGAAGGGGTTTGCCGGAGGTATCGCTGTGGGAGAGGAGTCGAGGCTGTGTCGCAGCTTTTGGACGTTCGCTGGAGGGGAGAAAGAAGGCGACTAGAGGACGGAGGATGGAGCAACGGCGTAGAGGCTTGGTTGGCCGTCTCCGTCGATGGCGGCGCTATTCGTCGGTGGAGGACGAGAAGGGAGGGGGCTGGCCATCGGAGCAGCAGATGGACTCGCCTGGGGTAGGAGCTGGCGGCACGTATGGAGGAGAAGGAAGAGGCGACGGTGAAGGCTGTTCGCCGGAGATGGCGACATGGCGACGAGGACTCGGACCAGAGGGGATGGTTTTGGTGGTCGATTAGCGACGGAGAGATCGGAGGAGAGGGAGGGAGATCGAGATTTAGAGGTATTTGTAGGGAGAGAGAAGAGAGAGGTGGAGAGATAGAGGCGGAAGTTGGGGAAAAAAATTTGAGTTAGGGTTTATAGGTTTGAAATAGGAAAAGAGAGATCTTTTGATGTCAACCGTTGGATTGGTTTTTGATCGACGACTATAATTTAATCTCATGGTGGAATTAAAATGTGGCTAGGATGAAAAATAATGGCTTAAATTGTAAGAAATTGGGTTAAGATTGTAATGGATTGGGTAAAAATAGGCTATAATTGTAAGAAATTAAATAAAATTGGATTAAAAGGTAAACAAAATCATGCAAGGTAATTTTGATTAGGCTGTTATTTAAATTAAAGTAGGAATAACAATAATATATGATAATAGTAATTAAATAATAAATAACAACATTAAATAATAAATAATAAAAAATATAATAAAAGATAAATAATAATAATGAAAAAAATAATAATTAAAAAATAAATTATAGTAATAAATGATAAATAATAAATAATATTTATATATATAATAAAAATGTCAATAAACAATAATATCAATAAATAGTATTAAATAAAGCAAAAATAGACAATGTATTTTTCAAAATTGTGAGTGTGCATAATTACGTGAAACTAATTTAATTAATAAAATTATAAAAATGTCATTTTTAATTTTAGAATATTATAAAAATATGATTCTAAAAGATAATTGATGATTTATGCATTTTCTAAATTATGAATTCGATATGTCGGAAATATGTTTGATGCAAGAAAATATGCAAAAATACTAATGTTTAAAAATTAACGATTTTGTTAAAATAACAGACTAAATGTAGTGTCGGGAGGTCCAAATTGGGTGTCAACATCACAGTGTCAAAATTGGCTTCCAATACTGACTTTTAAAAAACTAATTCAAAACAATAAATAAATAGGAACAATTAAATTTCTTAAATTCATGATATAAGAAATACAAAAATGAAGTATAAGAATAAATAAAAATTTCAACATTATTATTGAAACAATTAAATTACCTTAAATATCAACAATATCTAAACAATTCATTTATTATGAATAATGAGGAAGTATTGTCTAAAATATCAATGAATTAAGTGGACTCAATGTAAAATAGTTGAATAAACCTTTCAATCTTTTCTATTTACCCCATTTGAATTGGACACACTCCTTAATAAATTATTTACTCTTGCAAGGCTAAAACTAATTTCAGTAATATATTTTTAGTTACTAACATTTATACATTTTTTTTAAATAATAATGACTATATTTTAATCTTTTATATAAATGAAGACTTTAGTTACTACTATTTTGTCTTATTTGAGGATATTTTCGTTAACAACACCAACAACAAGAGTATTTTGGTAACTAAAACCTCCAATCAATGACACTTTACCGTGTCTTTTGCCTCTACTATTTTACTTTCCTAAAATCTTCTTTCATCTTCATTTTCTCTGTTTTTTCCTTTTCTCCACTGTATTCCCTGCGCACCTTGACACCAAAACACAAGTTTCAAGCAAAATTCATATTCTTAATCTCAATTTTTATTTGTCCATCATGATTTATTTTTGGTAAGTGCATCTTTGATGGTGGAGCAAGTTTTCGAGCAAACTTTCATTTGATGTTTGTTATATATATGATACATGAGGCTAACTATTTCAAGCCTTAATCCTTTTATTTCAAATCTGTTATTAGTATTGATCTATTATACAAATTAATTAATTCAAGTTTTAATCTATTTTCTCTACATCTGTAGTTAATATTGTTATGGTACTAACTAATTCAATTATCCTTTGGATATCCTCTTGTTCTGCGATACTAATTAATTTTTGCTATCCTTTGGTCCTTTTTACCTTCTCTAAAGATTGATTTTTGATTTACATTTTCTATTTACAGAAGATTGATTTTATAAATTTGTCTTAAGAGTTGTATAGAGCAATAGGTTTGAATCGGACCGACTCATTGTAACCTACTGGGATCTATAGAAAGTAATTTGCTTATGGATTGATGAACATTGAATATCATAATACTCCCTCCGTCTCAAATTATATGTCGCCATTTGACCGGACACGATATTTAAGAAATAGGCATTGACCTTGCTAAAGTTACTAAATTACCCCTCTTAAAAAAGTATTGGACCACTAGGTACTTGTATTAAATTGCACAATAATTAAAAAAATGCAACAGAGAGTACACTATTAAAAAAAAATCTACTAAAAAAATACACCACCTACATAAATGTCTCTCTCTCTTGCAAAGAGTTAAGTAGTCCAAATCAGTGCATCGCTTTAATTTAAAATTTTACTCACATTTTCTCTATCAACAATTAAAAAAATTTTGTTATTGCAAAATTCAATTTTCTAGAAAATAGGACCAATTTGCTGTCATGTACGGATTTTCCACAAAAAATTTACGTTTCTGATTTGATTTTGGTTTCAATTTTTGGGCACTAAAACTACTTTTCATTTGAATTTTTAGCAAATGGTTATTTTGTGGCACCAAATCTTCTTTTCATTTGATAGATTTTCTTTTGCATCTTCTGGTTACTGTATCCTTTCTTTTGTTTTGGATAATTTCCAAATTCTTCCTTTTATCTCCTCTCTTATTTTTGCCATTACTCGAAAGATGAGATTCGTTGTACCTATAGACTCAACCTTTAGAAATAAACGATTGAAATTAGAAGAACGTCAAGCTATTGCAAAGTTTCTTTTGAAAGAAAGTAAGGAAGTCCTAAATACGGATCTATAACACAAGATGCAATGTTGTTCAAGAAATCAATAAGAACTATTCAGCGCATTTGGAAACAATGTCAATAATCAGTTGATAATGGTATGTCGTCGTTAGATGTATCTTTAAGACTTACAGGTAAAGTTGGAAGAAAACGGATTGGAGTCGACATTAATCAAGTCAAAGAAATTCCATTTTGTCGTCGAACAAATATTCGATCTCTGGCTTTTGCGATGAACATGGCAAAATCAACCGTCTTTTGGCGTGTGAAAGATGGAACTCTTCGGCCACATTCTAATTCCATCAAGCCTCAATTAACCGAAGGAAACCAAAAGGTACGACTTCAATACTGCCTCTCAATGATTGATCAGAATACAATCCACATAAATCCCATGTTTATGAATATGTTTAATTATGTTCTTATCTACGAAACGTGGTTTTTTTGTCTAAAAAAGTTGAAAGGTACTACCTGCTTCCTAGAGAGCATGAGCCATATCCGTATCGTTCTTACAAAAGTAAGAATTTTATTCCAAAGAATGTGTTTATGGATGCTGTAGCACGTCCTCGATTTGATGAAAATGGAATTGAGTTGTTTTTTGGAAAAATAGGTATTTTTTCGTTTGTAGTTAAGGAACCAGCTAAGCAGAATAGCAAAAATCGAACAGCAGCAACTATGGAAACAAAGCCCATTCAGTCAGTAACTAAAGATATCACTAGAGCTTGCTTGATAGAGAAAGTTCTTCCTGCTATTAGAGCAAAATGGCCAGCTTCCGATTCAAATAATCCTATCTTTTTACAACAAGATAATGCAAGGGAACATATTGGTAACAATGATTTGGAATTTATTGAAGCTGCCCGACAAGATGGATTTTACATTAGATTGTGTTTTCAACCATCGAACAGTCCAGATTTAAATATTTTAGATCTTGGTTTTTTTAGAGCAATCAAAGTCTTCAATTAATTGAATGTTAAAGAGTTTGTGCAGACCAAATATATTTCGACAGCATGGGGATGTCAATTGTTCAGGGGAACTAAATGAAAATAGTTGAAATCAATGTCGCGATTGTGAGAGACCTTGGTTTATGCAAAAGGGTGTGGTACAGTTTCACTAATAAAGGCGGCACCCTCAGATATTATGCAAAGAGCAGTAGCTACGCTCCATAAAGACAATATATTGGGCATGGTAACATTTTTTCAGGCTGCTCTAAGCTAATGGTGTCTATTACAATTCTTCTCTCGTGATGAATAAGATTGGTAATCACGATCCCGAGAAGAGTCATGTTTTGGTTTCTCCGAGTCACCTTTGTCTATTGAACGATGACTCCTTTCCTTACACTTTTTCTTGGCCCATTCAAAGTCGTCTCGCTCCCTTTCCCTATTAGATATCCTACCACTATCACGTTCATGAGACTTTTGTCTTCCTTGACCCTTACTCTTGATGAAATTTATTGTCCTTTATCTGTGACATTTATTTTTCTTTCATGTCATTGATTTGGTTTTTCTATTTATACTTTACTGTTTATGGCCGTTGACTGGTGTACACTGTATTTGAAAGTTTTCTAGGTATTGATATCCTCACTTTAGGATGTTATTCATTGAGACAATGGTAACTTCCGTGTTATGTTTGCTAAATTTGGTGTTCTGTGACTCACTCTCACTGTTGTCGAGTGACTGAACATTTAATCATAAGCTGACAGTGTGATGATCTGTGTTTATGTTGAAATATCACATAACATGGGCTAGCCTATGTACTTCTGGTGAAGAGAGAGCTGAGATATAAGAAACGTAAGGTTGTGAATGGTGGGAAAGCAAATAGGAGCGCATTGCATCAGCTTTATATTTGTTGGAAACTAAGTATTTGGTGCGGGAGTAAATAAGTACAGAAACTAAAAAAAAATTGTAGGAAATTGTTTTGTTGTGTATTTTCATTTTTGTCGTAATGCATGTGAAGTGGAAGTACGTTGAAGCTGAGGTCGAGAATATTCAATACTCGAAAGATTAACAGAAAACAGTTTGCTGTGGAGTGAACTTCAGATCACGGTTCTTCTAAAAGGATCAAACATTCATCAAGACAAAGAGAAATGGACATTTTCTACTCATGTTTAGAGTTTGTAAAAAATATGCTTGTTATACTGCTTGTTTAGACATACAGTATTTTCTTACTTGATGTTGCTGCATTCGAATTTGGAAAGCAAATTACACGGCTGACTTGTTAATGTAGGATATCATATCATGTGCTATGTCAGAAATGCACTCCTATCCATTTACTGTGAGTGTGAAGTATTGATGAGGCATATGACGCATTAGAGAAAATAGCGGAGAAGGATGTTGTCTCTTGGGTAGCTCACTGTCTCAATCAATTTTCAGTTCTAAACAAAAGAGTTTGATCTTTGGAGTTGTGTTTGTTACTTTTTCCAATTGTAAGATGATATATGTGGAAAATGGGATCCCTCTAAATTCTTGTTTTCTTTAACTTTAGTTTTAAAGATCCAATTTTTACTCGAGAAATCACAGTAATGTGAACAATGAGTTGTCAAAGAAAACTGGTTTACTTATGTAGAACCAACCAAAAAGAATAAATTGCTCTCTGTGGTTTAAAATAATTTTGATACTATAAAAATAAAAGGCTGAAAGTTTAAATTTTGATTGAAGTTATAAGACTTTTACTTTAAAAACAAATACTAAAAAAGAAGTATTAATATATTTAAAATCAAGTGGGTCCAATTAGGGTTAAAAGGTAATTGTGCCTTTAAAAAAATTCCAAATATGAAAAGATGACATTTATTTTGGGATGGACAAAAAAGAAAATGGCGACACATAATTTGGGACGGAGGGAGTAGTATTTTTATTTGGTTCGAAGGATATCATGTGCCTCAGCAGAGAAGTAAAGTTCTGTTCTCCTCTCTTTCTCTTACGTATCTAGTTATATAGCTTAACCCTTACTTTTACGATGTAAGGGCAGAACACATGTCAAAAGTTATTTAATTTCGCTATTATGAGTATTTTTGGGGGTGTTGGAGACTTAATTAAAAAAAGTATTAATACTATGTAATATTGATTGATAATATTTATGTCTATTAACATTCTAAAATTAAATTATAAAATATTATTTTTTTAAAGTGGGCTGGCCCGTAAGGCCCGCATCCCACAGAATAATAGTGTGGGCTTGATATTTGTTGGCTCATCATTTTGATAGGCTAGCCCAACCTAACCCGTCAAACTCAAAGCCCGTGTGGGATAGCTCAAATGGGCTGAGCCAACCCGTATTGACATCTCTACAAAAAAAAAACTCTACATTATTGATACTCAAAGGAGACTTTGGAATCTTGAAGAATGCACGGAGGCGAATTCAGGATTTCAAAACGCGGATGTATGAATGTGAAATTCATCAAGATGACCTACATTATGCATATTATACTAGACAAGGAGCCCTGAAATGGGGACAAAACAAGAACAAATTCCATGAAAATGTGCACCAAGATCATAAATAACTTACACACCAGGATTATCTAGGCTCTAGGGTACCCCCCACCCCCACCCCCACCCCATGCAAAACTTTCATCGTCACCCTGTAAGACAAGGCCAACTTATCGAAAGATGGACATTGCTTCAGTTCATACAACTTTTCGATAGGAGCTTGTTTGATCTTACTAAGCTTTTCTGCTACGATGATAGGGTTTGCTTTTGCTACTGCATTCTGACCAGCATTCCTATAATCAAATGGGCATTTGTGTTTGTCTGAATAATGATGAACTGCGCAGGAAAGATCACCACATTTGCTACTGAACCCCGTTAATCCCACACGCTTACGACAAGATGTGGACTTTATAAAACCTTATTTTGACTTCACTTATGAATTCTGAGAGGCTAAATCTGTAGATGCAACCGCGGCACATGCAAGAGCAAGTTCTGATTCATCGCTGCTTGAGCTTCTGCGTACGAAGTCTTTGCTGGATTGAGATGGAAGCTTTGAATGTTCCTACTTCAGTAGTATCATGTCCTTTTGACACTTGGAACACATATTTATCGTAGTAGCACTACCGGAAAAATCACAGTCGTTGATGCAGAGGATGGGGTCTTCTGGAGCTTGACAACCTGTGTCTTTAGATGACTCCATTTCTGCAGTTAATAAGTCAAGTTCAACACCACAAGTGTCACGCCTCAAATCCTATTGGGGCGGACTGGCACCCGTAACCGAGGAGGCCCGGGAGAACCAACTCATCACCTTATACTTCCCATGCATACCTCTATGACAACCCGAAATTCGGACAGCATCATATCACATATAAAAGAAAATAATCACTTGTATAAGCTCGAGCACACATATATATATGTATATACAATACTTCGCCATTGGAGCCATCACGTCTATTAACAAAACACCACCTTGACTGTACATTAGGTTTACAAAGCCTCTAGACAATACACAGAGTTTAACTAAGGTCGGGACACACCCCGCCATATAACTAACTTCTATAAAATACCAAAATTGACTGGATATGACACGGAAAGCCCTGAAGAAAACTGGAGCTCACCAAAAGCAGCTGGATATCCTGACTCTTACTTGTGCGGTGTATGAGCTGAGGTACTTGTGCCTGCAGCATGAAATACAGGTCCCCCGTGGGGGACGTTAGTACAAAATATGTACTGAGTATGTAAAGCTGTTGATAATCACATATGATATACGAGCTCAATAAAAATTAGAAATAAATGAATAAATCGTAATAGGAGTGGACCACACTTACTAGAACTTGTGAGAACCTATACATTGTATTTATTCAATCACTTTACCTTCGTTCTTATCATCTTTGTAATCATTACTGTACTGTACTGTGACCATTAGGCTTCCTTCAGTACATATCAACTGGGATCAACCCATGTTAGTCTTATACCCTTGGGATACCACCCATAAACACATAAATAGGGATCAACCCATGATAGTCTTATGTCCCTGGGATACCACCTGATAAGAGAGAACTTCCATCACTTAGTTTAATTAATTTTTGAGATTGTTATTTCGGTCGTCACCGCATTTTTGATACTTTGAAACAATGATACATCAATAAGAGACATATAAATAGACCATCAATGCAATAACGATGAAGTAAGGACTCATTGGCAAATCAATGAAGTATTTTGGAGTCATCAATGCCATAACAATGAAGTAGGAACTTATTAGTATATCAATGAAACGTTTTGGAGTCATTAATAGCACATTGATCTTGTTTGAGTAACCGAATACCTTCTGACATTCATTAGTGCAATAAACATGTAAGATTTGGAAAACAAGTAAGTATTGGAATGTCTTGACATCTTCTAGGGTGGAAACAAGTTCAATGGTAACGTAGGACATCATACAAAACCATTATGGATCACATGTTATTGAATAACTTTGGAAACTTTCTTAATAGAACAATTGTGCACTTTTATGCCAAAGATATGGTATAGAGTATGCTTTTCATACCTGACTGTCAACCTTCAATACTAGTCCCAAATGGACTTCCCGTCTTTTCGGATAACTTATCTACAATGAACATATATTGCAATCTAGTATTAGCAACCAAACGTCGCAATTCAATTATTTGAATTCACCAAGCTAGTGGTTAAGTAGTAAGTCTTCATTACACCATAAAGGGTGTCACTTTAACCCTCTTATACTCCAATTACATTCACATGCCATGCATATTCATACAACATCCTCCAATATCAAGTTTGGATTCATTTATCCTTCCAACCAATCCGTTAAACCAAATTGAGCCATAGACATAAATAATCATCAATTCAATAGTATATCACCATATCCACCTTCCATAACTAAATTACCATATCCACCTTCCACAATTCAATATAACCAAACCATGCAAAATAGTCCATAACCCTATTTCCATCACCTTCCAATAACAACCAGTACATATAATCCTCTATCACACATATACATATGGAAAAGAATAAAGGCAAACAATATTCATACCTTAGAATTCACCTCTTGGTTATGCAATCCTGTTTGCACAAATAATAGGAGCCGTTCGAAGCTCTCGAGATAACAAACGCAGTTATCGGATTACTTTGAAATTTCTAAGTTTGAATCAAAAGTAATTTAAAGGTCAAATTTCGCTAGGGTTTGTTCTTTCTCAATGATTGATGATGAAAATGAGTTTTTGAACTCATATACATGTATATATACACATATTCCCATCCATAATATAATTGGAAATGACCAAAATGCCTTTAAAATTTAAATAATGTCAAATTTGTCCTTTGGTGGACTGTTTTGATAAGCTAAAGTGGATCGACCATTACTCTTTGCTCCGATATTGGATTTGGGTGAAATTGGTTTCATTGGAAGGATAATTCATTTCGTATAAAGTAGGCCACCCAGTTCGTCCTGTACAAGGAGTTATGGTCATTTGAAGTTGACCCTAAAAATCTGTTTTGATAGGTCGAGGTAAAACGAGTATAACTCCTTACTCAGACGTTGGATTTGGATGAAACCAATTGCATTGGAAAGAAGACTCAAAGAAATTTCTTTTCATAGGTCACAGCTCTCCGAGTTCATTAAATTAACGTAGTTATGATCGTTCGAAGTTGACCCAAAAATTCGGCTGGCCTCAGTAGTTTGTGTGCAGGAAATTTTCCTACACATTTACTATTCCCAAATATCCCGACCACCATTTTATAGTTTCGAACGTGCTCGATTATATCCGAAACCTATCCATTTTTGGAAATCTTTATATCGTTGGAAAGCTTATTCAATAACCTTCGTATGGAACCATCGACAAGCAAATTCCGGTATAAATAACAAAAAAATAATTCCATATAAATAAGACCAATACACGTACTTGACTACGCCAATACACGTACTTGAATACGGGGTGTTACAACAAGTTCGTTAATTACATCACGAAACAACAAAGGGACAAACAAAAACTTCAACCAAGGAACATCGCATTTATGAAATATAAAGCAATTCAGAATAATACATACATTCAATATCTCGTACTTGCTAGATTTTTGTCTAATTGAATCGTTCTCCTCATAGTTTCGGTAGTGAGCTACATTGTATGAGGTGTTCCATCATAAAGTATTTGATAAACTGATTTTTATTGAGTTTCTTCTATTTCAATTGCCGGGGGTCTATCGGAAACAACCTCTCTACTTCTTCGGGGGTAGCGGTATGGACTGTGTACATTTTACCCTCCCCAGATACACTGGGCTTCTTGTTGTTGTTGTTCTATTTCAATTGGTCTGCTTCTAAACATCTTGGATTATCACTCTCATACCACAACATTCTTCCTTTGCTGTTACCATTTTAACTATCTTATTGTACGACTTGAAGCGTGTGTTGCCATGCAAACCTTTTTTCTTCTAAGAGTGTTTAGCATGCTAGACTATGTAAGGAGTGATTGTCCCGACCAATGCATTGAGCATCCTATGAATTCTATCGATGGAAACCTTTAGACATCTTCATTCTTATCTGCATGAATGCTGGTTTGCATCTGATGAGCTTAGGTTTTGGAGAAGATTGTTTCAACAGAATAATATATATGCCCCAACGTCTTAACTCAAGGTTTGAGTTCAAAGGACCAAGCATCCGCAAGACGAGCTTCCCAAAAAAAATGACATGAGCTGACAAGTAGGATTGAACTGAAGTAGAAATTTAGAACTTTCTCGTTAGAGTCACACGTGAAGTAGTTTTCTTTTCCTCTTAGCAATAGAAAAGAAGAACCAGTAAGTACTTCACGCCTATGATTTTCCCTGTATCAATAACACTACTTTGTTGAAGTGGATAATCTGGACGCGAAGAGGTATACATCTCTCTACCAAATATTCATTTTGCTGAATAGGCAGTATGGAATATGGACACGCTTAAATGTCGAGTGAAAGAAGTTATGTCATCAAATAGTTGCTCCAATCTTTCCTTTCGAACCAAGCACATTTAGATACAAAATCTTCAACTCATATTATAATTTATTATATGAAAAGTTTTACTTGATGGTAAGATATGCTTTGAGAATATTCTTCTAATCTGATGATAGACGGTTATTTTTCCGTTGCAGGTGAATTTGATAGCTAAACTAAGCCATCCATATCTTTTAGAGTACAAAGATGCTTGGGTGGACAAGGTATCTTATCATCCAGTTTTGTGGTTGCTTGGATCAGAAAGTGCAAAACGTAGCCTTTAATAGTTGTGATTATTGCTGCATAAGCTGCACCAGAGAAAAAGCTCGACTTTCTTTTTCTTTCAGGGGAGCTGTATATGCATCGTTGCGGATTATAGCGAAGATAAAAATATATGAGTGATTATCCCTGATTTTGCTAACATTTTAAATGTGTACCTATAAGGAAAGATAAGAATAAAGAACAAAAGGAGCGACTAAACGAGGGAAGGGAAAACAATTGTTAAGTAAAATTCTTCATCATTGTCACCGGCTATATTTTATAGTAATATATATGGCTAACCTGTGTTTGTAGAGCGCAACCTTTTGCCAAGATCGTGGCTGTTTTCAGCCTGTGTTGTAAGCACATCCAGGTATCTGGAGAATGAAAGAGCTCAGATTTCATAAATACTCCCTCGTACCAAGAACGTTAGAAGGGGTAATGAGGTTGAAAATAAAGAAATGAATAGGATGATCATAGAACTTCTTTTGTGGAGTAATCTGAGGAAGGTGACAATTTTTTCCCCGTGTTCTGGGCGGAGGTCATGAGGAAGTCTAGAGGAGCACTTTTCCTAGAAGAGGTAGTTAAATGCGATTTTAATACTTATGAAGCTTCTCTGTGCCTTCCCGGTAGCTTAAAAAATTACGTGTTTTTATGTTGTTTTTTTCCTGCTATTATAGAAACTCTGCAAATGGCTGACTCATCTATTGTTATCTTTGGAGCGTCTGCATTCCAACCGCGTTCATCATAGAGACCTCAAGGTAAAAACTTGCTGTAATCGGCAAAATAGAAAAGCCTTCTTAGCATGAAATGTTTTTAACATGAACTATTTTGAATTCAGTTATGTAACATATTCATCACAAAGTACAACCACATCAGGTTAGGTATGAATGCCAGAACAATTGCTTGATTGGGTCGTCTTTGCTTCTTTACTATCCTTCAAATTCACTTGATTGTCACAGGTGATTTTGGATTAGGAAACTTGCTAGATGCAGAAGGCCTTGCTTTCTCGGTATGAATTTCTATTGCGGCAAAATGAACCTCTTACTAACATGCAAGTTTCGACCATCTATTGTCACCTAACAATCGATTCAGCATATCTATTTAGCAAGAGAGAAAGCCCTTCTGCCTCCAAGACCGAGAAAACCTAAAATTTGCTTTTATTTTCGGTCATAGGTACCAAAATGTTGTGGTGGTCATCTTCCTTTTTATCAAAAAAAATATTGTGGCATTCATCATATTACAAAGCTCCTGTCGCCATAGCACCCAGCTTAATGAATTTGAGAAAAAGACGTCGAGTGGTACAGCTAATCCTTAATTATGGAACAAATTTCATGTAATAGGTATCAGGCACACCTAACGGCATGTGCCCTGAGCTCCTTGCCGGCATACCCTATGGCTATAAATCTGATATATGGTCGCTTGGTAAGAAATAAGAATGTTGATGAAGCAATGTATTTCAGCTCTTTACTTCATGTCCCTAATACTAACACTTTAATGTGATTTTAGGATACTGTATGTTTGACATTGCTGCACATAAACCCCTGTTTAAAGCTTCTGTGAGTTGATTTTTTAGATATCTGAACTTCATAAACAATACCTCGAAAAGTTATACTTGTTACGCAAAAAAAAAAAAAGAGAAGTTCTTTATCCTGATATCTTCTATATGATATAGTGACAATGTAAATCCAACAGGACAAAACTGGACTTATCAACAAAATAAACCGGGGTTTGTTCTCACCGCTTCTGATTATATACTCCTCCACCTTGTAAGTATCTTCCTTCTCAGCATGCCACAAGTATAACAAATCCGTCAGTTGACAAAGCGGATTTAATTCTTGCAGGAAAAAGATAATAAAAAGCATGCTAAGGAAAACTCCAGAACACCGACCTACAGTGAGTGCGAGCTACATATGTTGAAATGTAATTCTTTCCGTTTCAATCTGCTAAGTCTTATTTCCTTTTTAGTCCGTTTAAAAGCAAATGTTTCTTTCCTTTTACAACTCCTTAATTCTAACTTTCTACGTGGCATGTTTAAAGATCACAAACTTAAATTACATTTTGATATATTCTGCATACCTTTATTTTAAGACCACAAGATTCAAGTCTTCTTTTCTTTCTTAAACATCGTGCCAAATCAAAACCAGAAAAACAAAATGAAACGAAGGGAGTATTAAATTGAGATTCATCTTGATATATTTTTTTACCTCTACTTATAGGCTGCCGAGCTGTTACGACATCAACATTTGCAACCATACCTCCTCTTGTGTCACAACCCTTCATCTGCGTTTCTTCCTGTGAAGTCCCCGAGCAGAACGAAAGAGAAAACACGACCATCACCTGTAAAATCTATCAGTCCGAGAGGTAGCAGAGACAGACTGTTGAAGCTAAAAGAAAAGAGAACTGTCCTTTACTTTGACGAAAGTGATAACATTCAGCCAAGAAACTTATCTGACAATTATAACACGTTCCGAGCCAAACTTGACACTAAGAGAGTCGATCCAACAAGCTACTCGGTTAGGATCTCTCAAGATAGTGAGGATTCTAAAAGTGGGGAGATGAGTGAGGCAGCTGTTTGCAATGGATATGATCAACAGGAGACTATCTCATAAACAGAAACTACGATCACTCCAAGATCGTTAAGTTCAAGGGCAAAAACATGGTCCGAGGAACAAGAGCATGTTTCTCCAGAGCATGTTAGTCGATTTGACGAGGGTGATACGAAGAATAACAAGACAAAAGAGCTTGAGGTGTTGAGCAGTCCACTGGACCATGAGGAAGAAGATATAGTGGAATGTATCTCCGCAAAATCTAGCAGAATGACATTGTCTGATGGAAGATTCAACGATAAAACACGTTCCTTCGATGAAGAAAGCACTTCATCTAATTCACAGTCACTAAAACCAGATCCAGAGGCAGCACCAAGATGCTGTGTTGCTGAAACTGAAAATGGTAGCGAGTGTAGAGAAGTTTGTTGTAGGACAGTTGATGGAGCTGTGAAGATTATATATAATGTACTTTTAAAGTTGATTTCTACTCTATGATGATACTTACCACATTTTCTACTGTTAGTTTTTTCCCCAAAACTACCTCCAGACAAAGATTATACATTTCTTCAGCTTCTTAGATATGATTGTGTTATTATCGGAGTCGATTTCTAATATAGTCACTCAACTAATAGTATTATCTCAGAAAGTCACGTTCTGAGAATCAAGAAGAAAGGTGATTTTCTGAGGTAATAACTATTTCCTGAGTGACTATCTAAGAGGTCAGCGCGATATTATAGTTGTCTCATAGAAAAAAGTATCAACAATCAAATTGTTCCTTTTAATATTCCATTCCTCCAACCTCAAGCCTCTTGTGAAATGAATTTAAGATTCATATAAAGTTTTTTTTTTTATACTATTGTTATTGTTTCCCTCATGTACATTTTGTCAATTTATAATAATTCTATCGTGATTGTCATAATTTATTGGTATGATGTTACTTTTCTTATACTTTTCCTTGTCCCGTTCAAAGTCGTCTCGCTCCCATTCCCTGTCAGATATCCTACCACTATAACGTTCATGAGACTTTAGTCTTCCTTGATCCTTACTCTTGATAAAATTTATTGTCCTTTATCTTTGACATTTATTTTTCTTTCATGTCATTGATTTGTTTTTTCTATTTATACTTTACTATTTATGGCCGTTGACTGGTGTACACTGTATTTGAAAGTTTGTATCTAATGTTTTATTGGTATTGATATCCTCACTTTAGGATGTTATTCATTGAGACAATGGTAACTTCCGTGTTATGTTTGTTAAATTTGGTGTTCTGTGAGTCACTCTGACTGTTGTCAAGTAACTGAAAATTTAATCATAAGCTGACAGTCTGATGATCTGTGTTTATGTTGAAATATCACAGAACATGGGCTAGCCAATGTACTTCCGGTGAAGAGAGAGTTGAGAAAGGAGAAACGTAAGGTTGTGAATGGTGGGAAAGCAAATAGGAGTGTGTCATCTGTGTTGACCTACCTAAAAAAATGAAAAGGTCGGGCTGTTAACTTTACTGTTTTGTATATGCATCCATTTAGGCTTGTTGGGTTTCCTTTCAAATTGTTCTTACATTTCAACCATTTTTCGTTTTGTGCTTGTAATGTTCTACTTCAAACAGATGTTCACGAAGGGATTGTTCTTAATATTCATAAATGCAAAAGCACAAGTACAATAAGTCGAATCAGATGCAGAATCAATGATTTGTACAAAATACTTTGCTTGACATTATTGAGTCAAGAGTTATCACATGAGAACAGCACTGATAGGATTGCAACAAAGTCCCAAAAGAGGAGCTACTAACAGTTCCACTATATTTAGCTAGAACTGTAGAGGTCTAAAACAACTTCATCTACTAATTCTTGGAGAATATGCCTAGCAACTTCAGTGCCACATTCACATTCTTCAATCTCGAAGTCCGTACATTTACCCAAAGAATGGATCATATCCCATTCTATTAGGTCGTCTAGGATAAATCCAACAAATTTTGTCCACTCTTCGACCTCATCAATAATATCAGCAATCAGAATCTCTTTGGTCATACTTGATGGTAGTTTGGTACAAGTTCTGAAACCAGAATCAGAGATTGGAGAAAATTTTGAGTCAAGGTACTCTAATAGACAATCAAAGGCGAATCGTTTAAGCTGATTCATCTGTTTTGGGTCATTACAGCCAAGCAACTCACCGAAAGACATCGACAGAAAACTCGAAAACATTTCATGTTCATTGAGGAGAAAATGGCTCACAGAGAACCCATCCTCTACAGGTAGAGCTTACTGTTAAGGTGTAGTTCGCAATATGAGTTCAGCATTCAAAATGACCAGTTTTGCGTAGCTGAGTTTGCTTCCTTTTAACTGATCAATCTTGCTGAGCACTCCAGAAATGTTACGAATCAGTTCTCTGCAACTCCTCCTGGTGGATGATGAGGTCTCACAATCCGAAAGATCTCTATCAGGTTCTGGAAAGAGTGGTTCATCATCAACAGAGACCACTGATTCAGGAAGCACTTTGTCCTCCGGAAGAAAACAAGAATCATATTTATTAGAAGCATGGATGCATGAAATCCAAGTTCAGAGTTGTCTTATTTTTTAATCTATGTATTTGAGGGAAAGAAAGGAAGTATGCAAATAGTAAAATGTCGAATCGGGGACCATACTTGAGCTACTATTGGGACTGCTGGAAAGATAGCTGTCAGTTGAATGGTGATCAAGTGAATTCCCAACTATATCTGCTTCATCTTCCAAAGGAGAAAAATATCTAGTAGGATAAGTGAGAGCACATTTAGCTCTAAACCTTTGCAAACCTGGTTTTGAACTCTTTATTTCGGCCATCTCAAAATCCATATCTTCTTTATCAAATCCGCCAGGTCAAGAACCAAGTTTGTCTGCCACATTGCTCCAAGTTTCAGAAGATGAAGCCTTTTGGGGCTTACTGCCTGATCTTACTGGCATCGATTCCAAACCCATGGGCCTAGCAACCAAACTTGGAGCTTTCATTTCACGCTTGCTTTCACAACGTGTATCGGTCATTCCATTATCCTTTGCATTTGGAAAACCCCCACTGTTCTCATCAGCAATCTACATTGTTCATACAAGAACCAGAAACAATAAAAACAAAAACTTTCCTGTCAGGCTAAAATCTGAGACAATAGAAGAAAAAGAAAGCTAAATGTGGGAGTATAGTTCAAGAAATGAGTACCAAATGAAGCTTTGGCTGCTTCTCATCCCCTCCAAACTTTTTTGATGCTTGTTTCAAGCAAGCTATAAGAATGCAGCACAAAATAAGAAATAATTTAGCCCTCTAGCTATAATCACCTTCAAGAAATTAACCATTCTGCTTTGAAAATGAGTGGAATGTAATAGTAGATAACCTGGTGAAAGCAGTTTCTTTGGAAACAGCTTCTTGGCAAATCTACGGTTCCGATCAAAGAGCTGAAAGAAAATGCCCACACAACCACAGGGCCTTTGAGGTTGTCTCTCATTCATTTCTCTACCTGAGCTATCATTCATCCTTCAAAATCCTCTCTTAAATTTCTTCACCTTTTCTCCCACTCTGCTGAATGTGATTCACACACTTTGTCTTCCCAAACATTATCTTCACATTAATTTGGAAAGAATAAAACAAAAGACCCCCCCACTAGCCCCTCTGCCCACCACATCACTCACCCTCCTTGGCCCAAAAAAAGAAAATTGGGAAAAAGAACTTACATTTTCATGCAAGAAACAAAGCAAAAACCCAACAAAATATCAGAAAGAAAGTAGAAAATAGCTATGAAAAGTAAAACCCTGAGCTGTGTTCAATTATGACAAAACTTTCACAAGAAACCACAGTCAAACAAAGCAAACACAGAACAAGAAAATACAAACAGCAATACCCAGAATGTCTTCAACTTGCACCAAATGTGCTAATGTTCAAGAAAACAGCTAGAACTGGTTATAGTACACTCTAGTAATCTGTTCTTTTTTTTTTTTTTAATCTTCTTTATGACAGTGAAAAAAGCAAAATCATAATTATTTTAAATTAGTTCCTATAGACATGCTTTCTATGCTTTTCTATCACAAATGCTACATAATAAGAACAGAATGCGTCGATAGAGACTAACTGATTAGGCACCAAACAATAATAATAGAACCCAAAGCAATTGCAGCAAGGACAAGACCGAATGTTTTTCGAAATCTAAAGTGCCAAAGAACTTCAAAGTACTTTTAAGAGAAAATAGAGGGAGTAATAGCAGAGGAGAAGTTTGTCATTTTAGAGAAAGAGAATGGTGAGTTTATATAGTGAGGAGGGCCGTCCACAATCCCAAATAATGAAGGAAGAATAATATTTAATGGAAGAAGAATAACATATAATGAATCAATTAAGGGGATTGTTCCCTTAAATGGATGGGGTAAATCGATCCGTTCCACCAATCATGCTATAGTTGCCATAAATAAATAATACCCTATTATAACATTTGAAATTTCCATGAATAGAACAAGTAAAAAGAGATCCTTCCTACTTATTAAATGAAATCAAGAAGAGGTATCTAAATTTACCATAATTAACATGTGAGGGGATGTCTGTCAACCAAGTAATGCAAGAAAAATAAAAAATCAATTACTGAGATGCTTTTCTCAAATCCAATTGGTATAGGATCATATCCAAACAGTCAAAACGTGCACATATTAGCCTTGTTAAAGATTTATGAAAAAATCCAAAAAATAAAAAATCAATTACTGAGATGCTTTTCTCAAATCAAATTGGTATAGGATCATACCCAAACAGTCAAAATGTGCACATATTAGCCTTATTAAAGATTTACGAAAAAATCCGAAAAATAAAAAATCAATTACTGAGATGCTTTTTTCAAATCAAATTGGTATAAGATCATACCCAAACAGTCAAAATGTGAACATATTAGCCTTATTAAAGATTTACGAAAAAATCCTCGAATCGTCACATACATGCTTTTCCCATACAAAATTACCCATATTGACTAAGAGGCATAAAAAATGT
>NW_025831954.1:6728-12331 GCF_002878395.1 Capsicum annuum | reverse complement strand
AATTTTTGCAAAATTGTGAGTGTGCATAATTACGTGAAAATAATTTAATTAATAAAATTATAAAATGTCATTTTTAATTTTAGAATATTATAAAAATATAATTCTAAAAGATAATTGATGATTTATTCATTGTCTAAATTATGAATGCGATATGTCGGAAATCTGCTTGATGCAAGAAAATATGCAAAAATACTAATGTTTAAAAATTAACGATTTTGTTAAAATAACAGACTAAATGTAGTGTCAGGAGGTCAATATTGGGTATCAACATCACAATGTCAAAATTGGCTTCCAATACTGACTTTTAAAAAACTAATTCAAAACAATAAATAAATAGGAACAATTAAATTTCTTAAATTCATGATATAAGAAATACAAAAATGATGTATAAGAATAAATAAAAATTTCAAAATTAATATTGAAACAATTAAATTACCTTAAATATCAACAATATCTAAATAATTCATTTATTATGAATATTGAGGAAGTATTGTCTAAAATATCAATGAATTAAGTGGACTCAATGTAAAATGGCTGAATAAACCTTTCAATCTTTTCTATTTACCCCATTTGAATTGGACACACTCCTTAATAAATTCTTTACTCTTGCAAGGTTAAAAGTAATTTCACTAATATATTTTTAGTTTCTAAAATTTATACATTTTTTTGAAATAATAATGATTATATTTTAATCTTTTATATAAATGTAGACTTTAGTTACTACTATTTTGTCTTATTTAAGGATATTTTTGTTAACAACACCAATAGTAAGGGTATTTTGATAACTAAAACCTCCAATCAATGAGTCTTTACCGTGTCTTTTGTCTCTATTGTTTAGTTTCCTAAAATCTTCCTTCATCTTCATTTTCCCTGTTTTTCCTTTTCTCCACTGTATTCCCTATGCACCTTGACACCAAAACAGAAGTTTCAAGCAAAATTCATGTTCTTAATCTCAATTTTTATTAGTCCATCATGATTTATTTTTGGTAAGGGCAACTTTGATGGTGGAGCAAGTTTTCGAGCAAGTTTTCATTTGATGTTTGTGATATATATGATACATGATGCTAACTATTTCAAGCCTTAATCCTTTTATTTCAAATCTGTTATTATTATTGATCTATTATACAAATTAATTAATTCAAGTTTTAATCTATTTTCTCTAGATCTGTAGTTAATGTTGTTGTGGTACTAACTAATTCAATTATACTTTGGATATCTTCTTGATTTTATAGAGCAATAGGTTTGAATCGGGCCGACTCATTGTAACCTACTGGGAACTATAGAAACTAATTGGCTTATGGATTGATGAACATTGAATATCATAATACTCCCTCCGTCTCAAATTATATGTCGCCATTTGACCGGACACGATATTTAAGAAATAGGCATTGACCTTGCTAAAGTTACTAAATTACCCCTCTTAAAAAAGTATTGGACCACTAGGTACTTTTATTAAATTTCACAATAATAAAAAAAAATGCAACAGAGAGTACAGTATTAAAAAAAATCTACTAAAAAAATACACCACCTATATAACTATCTCTCTCTTTTGCAAAGAGTTAAGTAGTTCAAATCAGTGTATCGCTTTAATTTAAAATTTTACTCTCATTTTCTCTATCAATAATTAACAAAAAATTTGTTATTGCAAAATTCAATTTTCTAGAAAATAGGACCAATTTGCCGTCATGTACGGATTTTCCACGAAAAATTTACGTTTTTGATTTGATTTTGGTTTCAATTTTTGGGTGCTAAACCTACTTTTCATTTGAATTTTTAGCAAATGGTTATTTTGTGGCACCAAATCTTCTTTTCATTTGAGAGATGTTCTTTTGCATCTTCTGGTTACTGTATCCTTTCTTTTGTTTTGTATAATTTCCAAATTCATCCTTTTATCTCTTCTCTTATTTTTGCCATTACTGTAAAGATGAGTTTCGTCGTACCTATAGACTCAACCTCCAAAATTAAACGATTGAAATTAGAAGAACGTCAAGCAATTGCCAAATTTCTTTTGAAAGAATGTAAGGAAGGAAGTCTTAAATACGGATCTATAACACAAGCTGCGATGTTGTTCAAGAAATCAATAAGAACTATTCAGCACATTTGGAAACAATCTCAATCATCAGTTGATAATGGTATGTCATCGTTAGATGTGTCTTTAAGACTTACAGGTAAAGTTATAAGAAAACGGATTGGAGTCGACATTAATCAAGTCAAAGAAATTTCACTTTGTCGTCGAACAAATATTCGATCTCTAGCTTTTGCGATGAACATGGCAAAATCAACCGTCTTTCGGCGTGTGAAAGATGGAACTCTTAGGCCACATTCTAATTCCATCAAGCCTCAGTTAACCGAAGGAAACAAAAGGTATGACTTCAATACTGCCACTCAATGATTGATCAGAATACAATCCACACAAATCCCATGTTTATGAATATGTTTAATTATGTTCATATCGACGAAAAGTGGTTTTTTTTGTCCAAAAAAGCTGAAAGATACTACCTGCTTCCTGGAGAGCATGAGCCAGATCTATCGTTCTTACAAAAGTAAAAATTTTATTCCAAAGGTTATGTTTATGGCTGCTGTAGCATGTCCTCGGTTTGATGAAAATGGAATTGAGGTTTTTTCTGGAAAAATAGGTATTTTTTCGTTTGTAGTTAAGGAACCAGCTAAGAGGAATAGCAAAAATCGAACAGCAGGAACTATGGAAACAAAGCCCATTCAGTCAATAACTAAAGATATCACTAGAGCTTGCTTGATAGAGAAAGTTCTTCTTGCTATTAGAGCAAAATAGCCAGCTTCCGATTCAAATAATCCTATCTTTTTACAACAAGATAATGCAAGGCCACATATTGGTAACAATGATTTGGAATTTATTGAAGCTGCCCGACAAGATGGATTTGACATTAGATTGTGTTTTCAACCATCGAACAGTCCAGATTTAAAGGCCCCTAAAAATGTTGATGAATTAGTGGAAGCAGTGGAAAGATCTTTTGATGAAATGAAAGCGAAACAACTCAATCATGTATTTCTTACTTTACAATCTTGTATGATTGAGGTGATGAAAGATAGTGGCGGCAATAATTACAAAGTGCCTCATTTCAACAAAAATGGACTAGAAATAGAAGAAAACCTTCCTCTCCAACTTCATTGTGATATTGATATCGTCAATAAAGATTTGGCTCTACTTCAACAATGATATGGGTTATTATTGTGGTAAAGCTCTTTATTCTGAAGTTTCAATGGTGTTTTTTCAAGTAGTATGTAGAAGTACTGTACTACTTTTGTGTATAGCCGTAGTGGTCATCATATAACTTTTACAATGATGTTTTGTCAAATATGTTAGGAGTACTATTTTTGTCTACAGACATGGTGATCATAATGTATTTTTTGTACTCATGAATAACTCTACTTACAATGATATAAGTCCCACCAGCTTATATATACTTACAAGTCTTTTTTTAGCTTTATTGTTGTTTTATGCTTCTATTTGTTTCTTACTTTCTTATCACATAATAGAGGGATGCGTAAATGGAAGGAAGGAGAAAAGGGAAATGGGAGTCATACCGTCACATTTGTATGAATTTTTATTTTTAAACTAGGAAGTCTATTTCGAGATCAATTAGTTGAATGTTAAACAGTTTGTGCAGAGCAAATATATTTGGACAGCATGGGGATGTCAATTGTTCAGGGGAACAAAATGAAAATAGTTGAAATCAATGTCGCGATTATGAGAGACCTTGGTTTATGCAAAAGGGTGTGGTACAGTTTCACTAATAAAGGCGGCACCCTCAGCTATTATGCAAAGAGCAGTAGCTACACTCCATAAAGACAACATATTGGGCATGGTAACATTTTGTCAGGCTGCTCTAAGCTAATGGTAGCTATTACAATTCTTCTCTCGTGATGAATAAGATTGGTAATCACGATCCCGAGAAGAGTCATGTTTTGGTTTCTCCGAGTGACCTTTGTCTATTCAACGATGACTCCTTTCTTTATAATTTTTCTTGTCCCGTTCAAAATCGTCTCGCTCGCTTTCCCTGTCAGATATCCTACCACTATCACGTTCATGAGACTTTAGTCTTCCTTGATCCTTACTATTGATAAAATTTATTGTCCTTTATCTGTGACATTTATTTTTCTTTCATGTCATTGATTTGTTTTTTCTATTTATACTTTACTGTTTATGGCCGTTGACTGGTGTACACAGTATTTTAAAGCTTGCATCTGAAGTTTTCTTGGTATTGATATCCTCACTTTAGAATGTTATTCATTGAGACAATGGTAACTTCTGTGTTATGTTTGTTAAATTTGGTGTTATGTGACTCACTCTCACTGTTGTCGAGTGACTGAACATTTAATCATAAGCTGACAGTGTGATGATCTGTGTTTATGTTGAAATATCACAGAACATAGGCTAGCCTTTGTACTTCTGGTGAAGATAGAGCTGAGAAAGGAGAAACGTAAGGTTGTGAATGGTGGGAAAGCAAATATGAGTGTGTCATCTGTGTTGACCTACTTAAAAAAATGAAAAGGTCGGGCTGTTAACTTCACTGTTTTATGGTGGTTGTTGAATACTAGCTTCTTGAAGAGCTCTCCAAGAGGTGCATTGCATCAGCTCGATATTTGTTGGAAACTAAGTATTCGGTGCGGGAGTAAATAAGTGCAGAAACTAAAAACAAAATTGTAGGAAATTGTTTTGTTGTGTATTTTCATTTTTGTGGTAATACAAGTGAAGTGGAAGTACGTTGAAGCTGAGGTCGACAGTATTCAATACTCGAAAGATTAATAGAAAACAGTTTGCTGTGGAGTGAACTTCAGATAACGGTGCTTCTAAAAGGATCAAACATTCATCAAGACAAAGTGAAATGGACATTTTCTACTCATGTTTAGAGTTTGTAAAAAATGTACTTGTTATATTTGCTAATGTAGGATATCATATCATGTGCTATGTCAGAAATTCACTCCTATCAATGTACTGTGAGTGTGAAGTATTGACGAGGCATATGACGCATTACAGAAAATAGAGGAGAAGGATGTTGTCTCTTGGGTAGCTCACTGTCTCAATCAATTTTCAGTTCTAAACAAAAGAAGTTTGATCTTTGTAATTGTGCTTGTTACTTTTTCCAATTGTAAGATGATATATGTGGAAAATGGGATCCCTCTAAATTCTTGTTTTCTTTAACTTTAGCTTTAAAGATCCAATTTTTACTCGAGAAATCACAGTAATGTGAACAATGAGTTGTCAAAGAAAATCGGTTTACGTATGTAGAACCAACCAAAAAGAATAAGTTGCTCTATGTGGTTTAAAATAATTTTGATACTATAAAAATAAAAGGCTGAAAATTTAAATTTTGATTGAAGTGATAAGACTTTTACTTTAAAAAAACAAATACTAAAAAAGAACTTATAATATATTTAAAATCAAGTGTGTGCAATAAGGGTAAAAAGGTAATTGGGCCTTTAAAAAAATTCCAAATAAGAAAAGACGACATTTATTTTGGGACGGACAAAAATGGAAATGGCGACACATAATTTGGGACGGAGGGAGTAGTATTTTTATTTGGTTCGAAGGATATCATGTGCCTCAGCAGAGAAGTAAAGTT
>NW_025831954.1:0-3728 GCF_002878395.1 Capsicum annuum | reverse complement strand
AGGGCTAAATTATTTCTTTTTTTGTGCTGCATTCTTATAGCTTGCTTCAAACAAGCTTCAAAAAAGTTTGGATGTGATGAGAAGCAGCCAAAGCTTCGTTTGGTACTCATTTCTTGAACTATACTCCCACATTTAGCTTTCTTTTTCGTCTATTGTCTCAGATTTTAGCCTGACAGGAAAGTTTTTGTTTTTATTGTTTTTGGTTCTTGTATGAACAATGTAGATTGCTGATGAGAACAGTAGGGGTTTTCCAAATGCAAAGAATAATGGAATGACCGATACACGTTGTGAAAGCAAGCGCGAAATGAAAGCTCCAAGTTTGGTTGCTAGGCTCATGTGCTTGGAATCGATGCCAGCAGGATCAGGCAGTAAGCCCCAAAAGGCTTCAGCTTCTGAAACTTGGAGCAATGTGGCAGACAAACTTGGGGCTCTACTTGGCGGATCTGATAAAGAAGATATGAATTTTGAGATGGCCGAAATAAAGAGTTCAGAACCAGGTTTGCAAAGGTTTAGAGCTAAATGTGCTCTCACTTATCCTACTAGATATTTTTCTCCTTTGGAAGATGAAGCAGATTTAGTTGGGAATTCACTTGATCACCATTCAACTGACAGCTACCTCTCCAGCAGTCCCAATAGTGGCTCAAGTATGGTCCCTTATTCGACATTTTACTATTTGCATACTTCCTTTCTTTCCCTCAAATACATATCTTAAAAAATAAGACAACTCTAAACTTGGATTTCATGCATCCATGCTTCTAATAAATATGATGCTTGTTTTCTTCCAGAGGACAAAGTGCTTGCTGAATCAGTGGACTCTGTTGATGATGAACCACTCTTTCCAAAACCTGATAGAGATCTTTCGGATTGTGAGACCTCATTATCCACCAGGAGGAGTTGCAGAGAAAGCAACTCTGCATCCCTCTATTATGTGATAAGAAAGTAAGAAACAAATAGAAGCATAAAACAACAATAAAGCTAGAAAAAGACGTGTAAGTATATATAAGCTGGTGGGACTTATGTCATTGTAAGTAGAGTTATTCATGAGTACAAAAAATACATTATGATTACGATGTCTGTACACAAAAATAGTACTCCTAACATATTTGACAAAACATCATTGTAAAAGTTACATGACGATCACTACGGCTATACACAAAAGTAGTACAGTACTTCTACATACTACTTGAAAAAACACCATTCCAACTTCAATATAAAGAGCAAAACACCATTCCAACTTCAATATATGGAGCTTTACCATAATAATAACTCATATCATTGTTGAAGTAGAGCCAAATCTTTATTGACGATATCAATATCAAAATGAAGTTGGAGAGGAATGTTTTCTTCTCTTTCTAGTCCATTTTTGTTCAAATGAGGCACTTTGTAATTATTGCCGCCGCTATCTTTCATCACCTCAATCATACAAGATTGTAAAGTAAGAAATACATGATTGAGTTGTTTCGCTTTCATTTCATCAAAAGATCTTTCCACTGCTTCCTCTAATTGACCAACATTTTTAGGGGCCTTTTGATATTGAAGACTTTGGATTGCTCTACAAAAATCAAGATCTAAAACATTTAAATCTGGACTGTTCGATGCATGAAAACATAATCTAATGTCAAATCCATCTTGTTGGGCAGCTTCAATAAATTCCAAATCAGTGTTACCAATATGTGGCTTTGCATTATCTTGTTGTAAAAAGATAGGATTATTTGAATCGGAAGCTGGACATTTTGCTCTAATAGCAGGAAGAACTTTCTCTATCAAGCAAGCTCTAGTGATATCTTTAGTTACTGACTAAATGGGCTTTGTTTGCATAGTTCCTGCTGTTCGATTTTTGCTATTCTGCTTAGCTGGTTCCTTAACTACAAACCAAAAAATACCTCTTTTTTCTAGAAAACAACTCAATTCCATTTTCATCAAATCGAGGACGTGCTACAGCAGCCATAAACATAACCTTTGGAATAAAATTTTTACTTTTGTAAGAACGATACGGATCTGGCTCTTGCTCTCCCGGAAGCAGGTAGTACCTTTCAACTTTTTTGGAGAAAATAAAACAATTTTCTTCGATATGAACATAATTAAACATATTCATAAACATGGGATTTATGTGGATTGTATTCTGATCAATCATTGAGAGGCAGTATTGAAGTCGTACCTTTTTGTTTCCTTCGGTTAACTGAGGCTTGATGGAATTAGAATGTGGCCGAAGAGTTCCATCTTTCACACGCCGAAAGACTGTTGATTTTGCCATGTTCATCGCAAAAGCCAGAGATCGAAGATTTGTTCGAAGACAAAGTAAAATTTCTTTGACTTGATTAATGTCGACTCCAATCCGTTTTCTTCCAACTTTACCTGTAAGTCTTAAAGACACATCTAACAACGACATACCATTTTCAACTGATGATTGACATTGTTTCCAAATGTGCTGAATAGTTCTTATTGATTTCTTGAACAACATCGCAACTTGTGTTATAGATCCGTATTTAAGACTTCCTTCCTTACTTTCTTTCAAAAGAAACTTTGCAATTGCTTGACGTTCTTCTAATTTCAATCATTTATTTCTGAAGGTTGAGTCTATAGGTACGACGAACCTCATCTTTAGAGTAATGGCAAATTTAAGAGAGGAGATAAAAGGAAGAATTTGGAAATTATCCAAAACAAAAGAAAGGATACAGTAACCAGAAGATGCAAAAGAACATCTCTCAAATGAAAAGAAGATTTGGTGCCACAAAATAACCATTTGCTAAAAATTCAAATGAAAAGTAGGTTTAGTGCCCAAAAATTGAAACCAAAATCAAATCAAAAACGTAAATTTTTCGTGGAAAATCCGTACATGATGGCAAATTGGTCCTATTTTCTAGAAAATTGAATTTTGCAATAACAAATTTTTCTTAATTGTTGATAGATAAAATGAGAGTAAAATTTTAAATTAAAGCGATACACTGATTTGGTCTACTTTACTCTTTGCAAAAGAGAGACAGTTATGTAGGTGGTGTATTTTTTTAGTTGATTTTTTTTAATACTGTACTCTCTGTTGCATTTTTTTAATTATTGTGAAATTTAATAAAAGTACCTAGTGGTCCAATACTTTTTTAAGAGGGGTAATTGAATTAGTTAAGAATTTATTAAGGAGTGTGTCCAATTCAAATGGGGTAAATAGAAAAGATTGAAAGGTTTATTCAACTATTTTACATTGAGTCCACTTAATTCATTGATATTTTAGATAATACTTCCTCAATATTCATAATAAATGAATTGTTTAGATATTGTTGATATTTAAGGTAATTTAATTGGTTCAATAATAATGTTGAAATTTTTATTTATTCTTATACTTCATTTTTGTATTTCTTATATCATGAATTTAAAAAATTTAATTTTTCCTATTTATTTATTGTTTTGAATTAGTTTTTTAAAAGTCAGTATTGCAAGCCAATTTTGACACTATGATGTTGACACCCAATTTTGACCTCCCGACACTACATTTAGTCTGTTATTTTAACAAAACCATTAATTTTTAAACATTAGTATTTTTGCAAATTTTCTTGCGTCAAACAGCTTTCCGACATATTGCATTCATAATTTAGAAAATGCGTAAATCATAAATTATCTTTTAGAATCATATTTTTATAATATTCTAAAATTAAAAATGACATTTTATAATTTTATTAATTAAATTATTTTCACGTAATTATGCACACTCACAATTTTGCAAAATACATTGTCTA
>NW_025831953.1:0-1821 GCF_002878395.1 Capsicum annuum | reverse complement strand
CCTTTGATGTTCTATTTTAACCTGTTGATATGTGGAACACTTCGGCATAAATTCTGCTATGTTCCTCTTCATACCGTTCCACCAATAGATTTCCCACAAATCATGGTACATCTTGGTAGCACCAGGATGAATGGAGTATCGCGTAACATGTGCTTCCACCATAATCCTCTGCTTCAAGTTATCAATATCAGAAACACATAATCTTTCTCAGAGTCTCAAAACGCCATCTCCCCCTTGGGAGAAAACCTCCACCTTTCGGTCTTTAACTGACTCTTTTAACCTGACCAAGGTAGGATCCCTGTCTTGCTTCTCCTTCACTTTCGAAACTAAAGAGGATTCGAAACCGCTTTGCACTCCTATACTACCCTCAGCATCACCAAACAACCAAACCCCCAATCTAGCCAAACGATGTACCTCACGGACCAACTCCTTCTTACCAATCTCCATATGTGCTACGCTACCCATGGACTTCCGACTAAGGGCATCTGCTACTACATTGGCCTTGCCCGGATGATATAGCACGCTCATATCATAATTTTTCAACAGTTCTAACTATTGTCTCTGCCTAAGACTCAACTCCTTTAAGGTGAATACATACTGTAAACTCTTATGGTCCATGAAGACGTCGACATGGACACCATACAAATAATGTCTACATATTTTCAAAGCAAAAACCACGGCAGCTAATTCAAGGTCATGGGTAGGATAATTCTTCTCGTGAGGCTTTAGCTGCCTGGAAGCATAAGCTATAACCTTGCCCTTTTGCATCAATACACAACCCAAACCAACTCTTGAAGCATCACAATACACCACAAAACCATCAACACCATCAGGTAAAGTCAACACAGAGGCTGAAGTGAGTCGAGTCTTCAACTCCTGAAAACTCTTCTCGCAAGATTTGGACCATGGGAACTTCACTTTCTTTTGGTTCAAATAGGTCATAGGAGACGCAATAGATGAAAACCCTTCAACAAAACGATGATAATAACCAGCTAGACCTAAGAAACTTCAGATATCAGAAGGAGAAATAGGTCTAGGCCAACTCTTTATAGCCTCTATCTTTTGAGGATCAACTCTAATACCTTCGGAAGAAACAACATGACCCAAGAAGGCTACAGAGTTCATCCAGAACTCATACTTACTGAACTTAGCATACAACCGATGAGTTCGAAGAGTTTCCAACACGATTCGAAGATGATCCACATGATCACCCTCACTTCGGGGGTAAATAAAAATATCATCAGGGGTAAATAAAAATATCATCAAGGAACACTATTACAATTAAATCCAGATATGGCCAGAATACACAGTTCATAAGATCCATGAAAGTCGCTGGAGCATTAGTTAACCCGAAAGACATCACTAGAAATTCAAAATGACCATAACGGGTTCGTAAGGCTGTCTTGGGGATATCACATTCCCTAACCTTAAGTTGGTGATAACCAAATCTGAGGTCTATATTCAAAAAGTAGCTCGCACCTTGCAATTGATCAAATAAATCATCAATTTGAGAAAGCGGATATTTATTCTTGATAGTAACCCTATTAAGCTGCCGCTAATCAATACACACCAGCAAAGAACTATCTTTCTTAAGCACAAACAGGACAGGTGCACCCCACGAGGACACACTAGGTTTGATAAAGCTTTTGTCTAAAAGATCTTTTAATTGCTTCTTCAACTCTTTAAGTTTTACGGGAGCCATGCGATACGAAAGAATGGAAATAGGCTGAGTATCAGGAAGAAGGTCAATCCCAAACTCTATCTCTTTATCAAGAGGTACTCCAGGGAGATCTTCCAGAAAGATATCAAGAAACTCATTAA
>NW_025831952.1:0-1123 GCF_002878395.1 Capsicum annuum | reverse complement strand
TTCAAATACAATATTTATCTATACAAAAGTCACCCTCACTCTGACTTCTAACTTTGTGTTCATATCTCCAGCTTCTTGGTCCAATATCACTACCAATAGGTCATGACAACAACACTTTAACTCATACTATTATTCAAGTGGAAATATTGTTCCAACATTCTGCTACACATCATTCCCCTTTCTAGGCATGACATCTGCAACATAAATTTTGTAAAGGACTGAATACACTTAATACTGCTGGCTGAAAAGCACAACCTCATCAGAATCAAAGTTCACACTAGAATCAATACACTCTGAAGCACTAACGGACTCTTCTCAAGCCCTTGAAAAATTTTAAAATCTTATATGGCTCAATCAGAAAAGACCATACCATTTAGACTCTAAACTTCTGCATTTGAATCACCTCAATAATGAGACATATTTGAGCACATTAAAGTAAGGAAAGAATTGGGATAACTTTACTTTCATATGGGCGACACCATAGCATGAATTAGAGTATGAAAGAGGAACATTCTGACTCCATAGCACGAACTAGAACATGAAGAAAGGGAGACATTCCTAAATACTTAGTAGCCTTCTGCTTATAAGTGTGGCTCGCTACACCCCCATAAATAAGACTCTACCCGACGCGATTTTGCAAACACCTTGGGATCATGAACCGTGCTCTGATACCAAGTTTATCACAACCCAAACTGGATCCTGGCCGTGACGGACATCCCGAACCATGAAGGCCTACAACGCCCTTCTCTATCTGGTAATCATGCACAACATTCATATAATAAAGGAAAATGCAGAAATATAACCGAATACATAAACATGGTCATACTCTGAATTTAATTTAACAATGAAGGATAAAACCCCAATATCAACAAAACAACATCTGAACCAGTTTGCAAAATCTCTACTACCTCTAAAAATGACAAATGTCTGAAACTGGGACAAGGCCCCCAGTGGACCTAAACCAAAATAAATAACATAATCTAAAAGATATAGGCCTTTTGGAATAAAGAAGGCTCACCAACTGCACACATCACTGCGGTCTGAAAACTCTACAGCCTAGCAGAACCTCTGAACTGAGTTTTAGACCCTGAGAGGACGGGGGGTCAATACAAATGTACTGGTA
>NW_025831951.1:0-1078 GCF_002878395.1 Capsicum annuum | reverse complement strand
AATCCACTAGTTTGAGGGAAGCCATGACCCCCATTCAATTATTCATATATTTGGGGGAATCCACAACCGACATTCCATTATGCATACCCATGCACCCCATGAATTCCAAAATCCATAAATAAAGCATAAGAAATGTATGTAAACTCTGGGAATACCATTTAAACAATAACCATCTACAACCCACCCAAATTTGAAAACCAAACATTAAAACCACATGAATATCAAACCATTGCATGCCAAGATAAAATATAGGTTTAGGGAAAAGATACATTCTTGAAACACTAAAGAAATTGGAGAGAAACACAACTTGGAGCTCTAGATTACCAATCTCTAGAAACCCTAGTCCTTCTCTTAATTTGGGAATTCGAGAAAGAAGAGTAGTTTATAATTATGTTAATAGGGTGGAATAGGTCTAAGGGAAGGTTTTAAGTCGTGGGAGTAGTGTAAAGAAGGGGAAAAGATGAATTTACCCTTAATGAAAAATATGTAAGAAAATAACAAATAATCACTACGGGTCGGATAACGACTCGTGGTCATTGGTTGTGAGTCGAAACCACAACTCGTAGTGAGGGAAGTGACTCAGGGTCATCTCACTACTTTGGTCACGATTCCTACCCTACAATTTGAGACCTCATGCTATGACTAGGGGAGTCTGGTCGTTACCAAGACAACAACCTTGGGCCATCTCACTGCTTAGGTCATGAGTCTTTCACCATGACTCGTGACATTACCATACTACTCGTGTGGTCCCAGTCGTGACCAAGATAAAAACTAAGGGAAACCTCACTGGTAAGACCACGATTGGCTCTACACGACTCAAGATGATACTTCACGACTTTTCACCTGAGTCATACCCTGAGCAATAAGCATAGTCCTGAGAAAATTTAGAGTTCAAAACTTGGGGTATTACATTACCCGCCTCCCCCCAGGATCATTCCTCCTTGAATGAGGAGTTAGGGCACCCGTTAGCACAAATATAAGATAGACTGCAACCACAAGACCATAAATAAATATTTGGAAAGGGTTAATTGCAGAAAGAGGAACCCATATCTCAAATACTTCTATCTAACCGGGGGAA
>NW_025831950.1:0-1044 GCF_002878395.1 Capsicum annuum | reverse complement strand
AATATTATTGCTTTTTGCATTTTATTTTATTGCTAATATTATGTCTGTTTTTTGCATTTCTTCCTTTATTTCAAATTCTATTTTCATTTTTCTGACTCTTATTATTATTTCTTTTTTCTGTCGTATCTTTAATGTTTATTAGACTCCTTGGTAGATCTGGACATATATCACTATTAGATTTTATTTCTTCACTTTTTACTAGATATTTTGCTATATAATTTTCTTATTGTCCTGTGTTTAAGAGTATTAAATATTCTTTTTCATTTATTGTTCCTATTATATAGTATTGATTTAAATTAACTGTTGAAGTTATTTCATAACTTGTTCTTTTTTATGAGCTTGATGATTCTAGTTTTTCATAAGCTATTCTTTTTGTTGTACTTATTCTATCATTTATTATTTCTAGGTCTTTTTCTATATCTATGTCTTTGTAACTATAATCAGTATTATCAATTTTTTTTTTTACAAATTGTTCAAAATGACTTTCTATTTGTATTTTATTAATTTTATTTTTTCCCATTATTTTATGTTTTGTTGTTAATACATATAGATTTTTACATCTTGCTGTAAATATTTTAATTCCTGGGGTCAGTTCTATTCCTGATATTTTTCAATATAATACTAATAATTTATCTATATTTTTATCTGTTATTGCTACTTAATAATTCGCACTTATTATAAATTTAAATTTTTGGTATATTAAATTTCCTTTTATGACTGTTATTATACTTTTTTCTATAGGTTTTGTAATTCTATCATCTGCTAAATATAATTCTATTGGTGTATCTATTCCTTCTCTAAAACATGCTTTTATTAATATCTCTGTTCCTCCAAGGTGTATATATTTTATTGGGTCTTTACTTTTTTATATCATTTATTTCTTTATTAATTATTCTTTTTGTTACTAGTGGTAAACTAGCTCTTCCTTTTGCATATCTACAGTCTATTACATGTTCTTTTTGGCTTACTACGTAGTATTCTTTCTTTTTTCTACTAAATATATTTTTTATTGTTGGTATTTTAAATATTTTTTCTACACTTAGG
>NW_025831949.1:0-1519 GCF_002878395.1 Capsicum annuum | reverse complement strand
TAAAAATTATTGCCCCTATATGTATAGTGAATTGGCTTGAAATGAAAATTTGTTATCGTGTTCGTCTCTATCTTTGTACATGTTCTTTTTTATACACGGGCTCCAACCATTTAGTTAGTACCCCATATGCCTAGACCCATTGCATCTTTCCCACAATGGTGTCCCACACATCGGTCATTTGTGTGCCGGTCAGCAAATACTCTATGTATGCAAGCGAGTACGGCCCACATGCTGCACCAGTTGTATTTTTTGGGAGCTGGATGTTCTTATTTTGACCTTCAAAAACTCATGATTCCTTTGCCAAGACTTCATCCGGCAAATGATCCATCAGCTTACTCAGCGTCAACAACTTGGGCAACAACTTCAAGAGTGGCTGCATGTGGGTTAAAAACGTCTTCACTGAACACAGGTAAATTGCAGTTATAAACCTTAATATTTCACTCATATAGTAGTATCTCAACAGTTAGAAAATAGGTGACATCCACGTTCATGAGTGCAAGGATTCTCTTTGCCTTGGTCCAGCTCTTGCTGTGTGGATATGGCCTCTTCCCTCTAATATATTTAATCACTTCTTCATCCCATTGGAACGTAGAAACTAACTGATCAAATCTCGGGCCACCGGAATCAACTAGATTACGAAGATCAGCGTACCTATCTTTGAAATTATTGTAGAAGTTGAGGTCCATTATTCTATTAGCAGCATCATAAGCATCTAGGTACGCTAATTGTCTGCCCCTTATGAGGCAGAGAATTTCATCAACATACCGTGATATAAGAAGATAATTTGTAAATAGGTTAGTAATTGTAAAGAATAAAAATACAGTGGAAAGAATTTGATGCAGAGGGTTCTCTGAATTAGTTCACAGATTACCTAGCCAATGCAACTTATGCAATAGATGTGTATAATGTTGCAACAGAATACCAAGATATTGCAACAGATTACACATCTGCTACGTAGATTCTTCTTCATAGAGTAGATTAGAAGGGTAGGTTAGCAAAAGTAAACTTACCTTGTCCTCGTACCACAAGCACATATTTGTCATATTCGAGAAATCTTTGACGGCAAATGAATGCATGGTGTATTCTTTTTGAACCTTCACCTTGATGAATTCTTCCAGTTCCTTCTTCTTCTCCTTGCCAAGCACCGCGAATATGTCCACCTTCTTCGGCGGCTCCTGAAATTCAACAACTATTGGAGCGGGGGGAGTTGCAAGTTTTACTGATTTCAGAATGGAGAAAATTTTTCTAATTTTTCTTATCTTTCTCCTAACCTCCACTGTAGAAGTGCATGGCTCCCTCACCTCGTTGGATGGTATAACACCCCTCCTGGATTTCAACTCCTCGGTAGGTTCAGCAATAGCCTCTAGCTTGTCGAGGAGTTTATCCTCTCTATCCTTACACACTTTGCATTTGCAATGAGAATATGAGGGTAAGGAGGGGTGAGAGGGACCACTGTAAGGGTGGGAGGAACCGATATAGGGGTGAGAGGGAGGACCTGTGAAAGGGGTGTTTTCAAACA
>NW_025831948.1:0-3203 GCF_002878395.1 Capsicum annuum | reverse complement strand
CTAGGGCTTAACAACCCATGCATCAAATTTATGTCAAAACATCATAAGATTCATGCTTGATAATGTAAGTATTGATAATTCATCTCAAAATCAGGAAATATCTACAATACGCATGAAAATACAAAAATAAACATGAAAATTCATCATCTAAATTACTTAAAATCTCATAATCTTTCAATTAGCAATAATGGGTATGAACCCTAATTAAAAACTCATGTAAATTCATATAAAATTAACTTCAAAAAATAATTTTGGGCACAAAGACGAAAGGATTATCCTTGATGAAAAATCCCACATACCATAATTGATGCAATTGATGAGAACACTTGATTTTGGATTCCTATTTGTGCTCTTGAAGATGGATTCTTGATGATCTTGAAGTGGAAACCTTGAATTTTGAGTTTCCTTGGAGAAAGAATGGTGTAATTTAGATTTCTTGGAAATTAAGTTTTGAGTTCTAGAATTTTTTTAGAGAGTAATTTGATGAAAAGTGAGCATATAATGCTTAGAATAGGTTTAATCATCTGTTTTTCATGAATTAGGGGCTTGGAAAAAGACTAAACTACCCTTTTAAAAACAACTTATGAAACTGGAAATCCCAATTTTGGGCCCCACCGCGATGCGCCACTATCACGATGGCTTACTTGAATAGGGACTACTACAAACTGGAACTTTACAGCAATGCAGAGCTATCGTGGTAAGCACTAGAAATTGAAAAATGCCATTTAAGCCATCACCGTGATATGGTACCATCACGGTGAGCTACTAGAAATTGACAAACGAGAACTGTAACCTCACTGAGTCGCGGATCAATCGCAATGCTTTACTGGAATCGAACAATTGTGATTCTGTCCTTCACGTAGGGTGGTGCATGTCGAAATGCCATAACTTCTCAATGGAGTATCTGATTAACGCAAAATTGGTATCATTGGAAAGCTAAACCAATTATCTATACTTTGGTGGGTTTAGATCTTGAAAATTCTACATGTATCAAGAGATATTAATTTTTAAAGGTTACCCTTGACATTCTAGGAGCTAAACTAAGCTAGGAAAAGTGTAGGGTATTATATTATCTCCTCTTGAGAACATTCATCCTCGGATAAGACTAGTTAAACTAAAGATTCTGAGGAACTGAGGCTATATGCTAGCATGCACAACTGAAACAAGCTTTATGACTCAATCTAAAACATACTGAGTGACTGAACTAATTTGTGAATGTATGAATTTACATAAAGATAACTATATGGTTGAATCTGAGACTAGAAAAGTACTGAATTAAGAAAGACTATTACCTTCGGCTGAATCTATGTTCACTGGGAAAAGATGAGGATACTTGGTACGTATGTCTGCTTCTGTTTCCCAAGTAGCACCCTCAATAGACTGATTTTACCATAGAACTTTGACTAAGGGATGTTTTTTGTTCCTTAGTCTACGGATCTAATGATCAAAAATCTCGACTGGAATTTCTTTGTAAGAAAGGCTATTCTGAATATCTATACTTTCTAGAGGGACTATAACAGCTTAATCGTCTATGCACTTCTTCAATAAGGATACATAGAATACTGGATGAAATGATGACAAGTCTGTGGGTATCTTAAGCTCATATGATACCTTTCCAACACTACTTAAAATTTAATAGGGGCTTACATATCATGGACTAAGCTTCCCCTTTTTTCCAAATCTCTTCAACCCCTTTATGGGTGAAACCTTCAAATACACAAGATCATCTACTTTAAACTCAAGATCTCTTCTTTTTATATCTGCATAAGATTTCTGATGACTCTAAGTTGTTTTAAATCTCTCTCAAATCAACTAAACTTTCTCTATGGCTTTAAACACCATATCTGTCCCAATCAAAGTTGCCTCACTTATTTTGAGCCAATCGACTGGTGACCTACACCTTCTCCCATAAAGATCTTCAAATGGGGCCATCTGAATACTAGAATGGTAACTATTATTATAGGTAAACTCGATCAATAGTAAGTGGTCATCCCAACTTCCTTTGGAGTTAAGAACACGGTCCCTCAACATATCCTCTAAGGTCTGAATGGTCCTCTCTATCTGACCATCTATCTACGGATGAATAGATAAACTGAGAGGAACTTGGGTACGAAGACCCTTCTAAAAGGCTTTCCAAAACTAAAAGGTAAATTGAGTACCCCTATCCGACATAATGGATAAGGTAACTCCATGAAATCTAATTAACTCTCTAATGTACGTCTTAGCATAATCTTCAGTTGTGTAGGACGTGTGAACTGGCAAGAAATGAGCTGATTTGGTCAATCCATCTACAATCACCCAAATCGAATTTGTTGATGACGTGAATGAGATAATCCAATCATAAAGTCCATATTCACCTTTTCCCACTTCAAAGTGGGTATAAAAAACTCCTGCAAAGTGCCACCATGTCTTTAGTGCTCTACCTTAACCTGTTGATAAGTTGCATACTTGGCTACAAATTATACAATATCTTTCTTCATACCACTCCTCCAATAGACTTCTTGCAAGTTGTGGTACATATTGGTGGCTCCTAAAAGAATAAAATAACAGACACCAAAGCTTCTACCATGATCTGCTGCCTCAAATCATCAATACATGGCACACACAATCTACTCTGGTATCTCAACACACCATCTCCCCCTTGGGAGAAAACCCCTACCTTTTGGTCTTTAACTGACCCCCTTCATTTTGACCAAACTAGGGTCCTGTAAGACCCCATAAAATCCTAAGATCAACTCAGTCTTAAGCTTGCTAAGGGGTCCCAGACTTAGAAAATTCTAGCTAAGTATTAAGACTTAGTATTATGTTGGTCTTCATAAATTAGCAACTCTATTTCATGACTCTTATGACCTTAAAGGTTAATCTTGAGGCTAATTCATGATCAAAAATGTCAGTACGTATTCCCAGACGAGTTTGGTATTTGTCAGAACTCATTTTAACCATGTTTAGGAATCTAAAATAGTGCATCAAAGTGGTCTCGACACGGCGCAGTGGCCATCGCGTTGATCAATATTTTTGCTTTGCTCAAGTGGAAATTTCTAGTAAACCGATGCGGACTCGACGCAGAGTGTTGGCTATCGCATCGATGCCAACAAAATGGTGCGTCGATCTGTGCGTCGATAGTTTAATTTTTATTTATTGAAAAGTCATTTCCTTAGGGGTAATAGGGTCTTTTCCCATATTTATCTAGCCCCAAAACATGA
>NW_025831947.1:0-1043 GCF_002878395.1 Capsicum annuum | reverse complement strand
TATTGTCAATAGTTTCAATATTTTTTAAACAAAAAAACTTAACAAATCAACATCCCAAGCTAGAATATGATGTCAATCTTTACATAATTCTTAGCAAAATAATAATAAACTTGTGCATCATCTAAACTTGCATCTTCTCTTGTAACTTCAATCTTCAAAAATCTGTCAAAACAAAGTTTCGAAAAGTCAATCCTTTAATTAAACAACTATGACAAAGGCTCTTGTACAATAACATAACATGATAGAGTTGCATGACATGATATTCAAGTTGATACAAGTGGAATAAAGTGGGTAACTATTGAGCTTTAACTTTTGTGAAGGTCTCGCTCATTCAAGAAGGTGAAAGCTGTTTGCTATTTTCTTACACCACATATATTCTTAAATAACCAAACTAAAGGTGAAAAGACCTTTAAGTGGAGCTGTTTCATTACACCACATATATTTTTCTTGTAATAATGTAACTAAATCTATCCAGAGACATGTTTTACTAGAGAGAAATTGAAGAAGCAAAACAGTTTCAATAAAACACACAAGCAATAGCAGGTATATGGATCTACTATACATTATCTCTCTAATAAACACACAAGAAGCAGCAGTATGCTATTGTTACTCGCAGCAGCTAGACACACAAGAAGTAGTAGTCCGCTGTCTCTCGAATAGACACGCAAAAAGCATCAGGGCGTTACTGAAAAATGTCTACTCAAATCTCTACTGAAAAGAAGCAGCAGGGAACTACTTATAAGTCCACTGTGGCAGATGCAGCTGGAACTATCTACTCAATTCATCACTTGGAAATCTCTACTGAAAATCCATCTTAGTGTATTGTTACTCGCAGCATCACTTATACATCTACATTTTCATTCATACATCTTCTTTGTTTTAAAAAAATACGCTATGTCAAGCATCTCATTTACTTATAATCCAAGCGTCACCAAGAAATACTCAAGCACCCCACACCCCAATCCCCATACTCAAGTCCACTTATAACAATGCTACACATGAAAATAAAGGTAAATGCATCCTAACATAATTCTCCAACAAAG
>NW_025831946.1:0-1080 GCF_002878395.1 Capsicum annuum | reverse complement strand
TCCACATATACGTCTATGTATTACATGATCTCATAATATAGGTTTAGATGCTTAGTTTCCACAGTAAGAGTGATTTCATGTATCTCCACCTATATCTTGATAGTTGGTGATTCCTCATAGTTTAGGGACTTAATCATTCAGTTTATTTTCATTTTGTCAGTTTAGATGATTCAGTATTCTTTTCTGATAGTTCGAGTCAGCTGAGGGTTTATCCCAGTGACTCTAGTTATTAGTAGTAAAGTCTTGTCAGACTGCTAGATTTGATTAAAACTTTCAGTATTTGGTTTTTAGAGATTATATTAAGATCATTCTCAGTTATCTTAGAGGAATTTCCATATTTAGTATGACTTTTATGTCTATATTTTCCTCTTATGAGATTCAGATGTAGTAGCCGGCAGACAGGGTTAGCTTAAGGCTACTTATAGTATTGAGCACCGTGTGATATCTCAGAACCAATTTTTGGGGCATTACAAAATTGGTATCAGAGCTAAGGTTTTTGACAGTCCTAGGGAGTCAGACAAGCCGTGTTACATAGAGTCTTGATCATAGGTGTGAAGCACGCCATATTTATGAGCAAGAGGCTACAGGACATTCTTAGGAAATCATCTCTTTCTTTTATGATCTATCATGTTTATAGTATCTCTATCTACTTTTAACTTATACTCTTACATGAGAGTTTAATATGCCTCATCATTGATCTAACACCCGCAGAAATGATAACCACCTACCCTATCCCTACTATCCTCTAAATGAGAACATATCATATGATGAGTTTTAGACTTCCTTTCAAGCATTGGCGTACGCAGTGACTGGTAATGTTCAGGGCAACCATCAGGCTGCATTTCTACTTCAATAGAATGGTGATTTAGCAGCAGCCAGAATTAGATATTTCATGAGAATAAATCTGCCAAAATTCTTTTGGTTAAAGGTAGGTGAGGACCCGTAGCTTTATTTAGATGAGGTTAAGAAGATCACCCAGATTATACATATTTTTTAGGAGGATAGTATCGAGTTGGCATTTTATAAGTGGAAAAATGTAGCATATGATTGGGTAGTTATGTGGAAAAATGGTAGAGGTAG
>NW_025831945.1:0-3531 GCF_002878395.1 Capsicum annuum | reverse complement strand
AAGGGCCACAAGCAATTCAATATTTTGTAAATAACATGATTCAAAATAATTAAATAATTATAATTGGACGAAGATCATAAATAAAAAAATATTTTTTTTTTATAGTTTTGTGAGTATGTAATTGTTTATTTATATACAAAAATAAATTTCTTTTGATATTTATTGAGATTTAATTTTGTTCTTTTGATATTCATTTTTTTTATTTTATAAAATCATCCAATACAATAAAATATTTTCATGACTTCATGTTTATATTATATCTTATAACCTTAATTTAGAGCTTTTACACAAATTAACTTTATAATAATCTACAAGGATACTAAATAATAATTAAACTGCATTAATAGATTACTCCATTTGGTTCATTTACTTTTCGTGCTTATTTTATACACACCCCCTAAAAAATATCTTATCCATTCCATTTTAGTTATTGTTGTATCCTTTTTCACGTTTGCTAACAAAAATAATATGTACAAGGTATTATTGATTAAATTGTCCTATTTATTATATGTTATTTGAGAATTGTACATATCAATAAGAACTATAAGAGTGTAGATGAAAATAAATGTAAACTTTAATTTTGTATTCAAAATTATTTGGATTGATTTTTTTTAGCTAAAGTGATTGTTAATTAAAGATAGATGGAGTTTTAACTAAAACGTAATTTAATAAGTAACAAGAAGAGACCAATAATAAAAGTCCAAGTAGTAATGATCTTAACAAAAAAAGAAAATGCACTGTTTCCACCCTGAACTATAAATGAAATTGCTGAGACATACTCCAACTTAAATGGAGTCCTATTACCCCCTGTACTAATTAAAATCATATTTTTTACAACCTTAAGTGCCTACGTGGCACATATATGTTCCTACATGGACCCACAATATGTTGATTCACGCACTGTGCCACGTAGGCCTTAAGGTTGCCAAAAATATAATTTTAATTAGTCCAGGGGGTAATTATCTTACTGACATGACGACTGGGACCTGGAAGCTTGGCGCGACGCAGAGCTATCGCGGTAAGCCTTTGGAATGCCATTTTAGCTACCTTAGCGAAGCGCTATTATCGCAGAGGCTCACTGGATTTTGATAATTGTGATTTAGACTAGCTCTGCAACGTGCTAGTTACCAAAATAACAGTGTTTAAAGACTAAAACTTAAAATTGCCATAGCTTCTTACCCGGTTATCGAATTAGGGCGAATTTTATATCGTTGGAAAGCTAATTGAATTACTTATGTAATGGAAGGCTCTAAACTGAAAAATAATGGGTATGTCGAATATTTTATATTTGAATACTCATGTATTGGGACTTAAATTATGCTAGGGAAATACGGGGTATTACAATTGTTTCTCAAAGAAAGCTATAAATTGAGGATTCCCAAGACAAGATAATCAAGAACTCATCTTCAAGAACTCAAATAGGGATCAATAATTCAAGATTGTTCATCCAATCATCTACCCAGATATGTGGGGTTTATGAAAAAGGATCTTCTTCCATCCTTGTTCCCAAAAACCAAGTTTTAATTACAAATTCATATGATTTTTAATGAATATACATCAGATTTGAATTAGGGTTCATACCCGTTATTGCTAATTTATAAGATTATGAGATTTCAAGTGTTTTAGAAGTTGAATTGCATGTCTATTTCTATATTTTCATGCCTATTGCAGTAATTTCCAGATTTTGAGATGGATTATCAGTGTTTTCATTACCAAGCATGATTACTATGATGTTTTGACATGAGATTGATGCATGGGTTATTAAGCCCAAGTTTATACGTTGATATTTCAAGAATGTTGGTGTTTTAAGCATCCTATGATCAGATTATTCATAGGATTTTAATAAAGCTTTGATCTTTTGATCCTCAGATAAGATTTGAAATTCACTTTACAGATTATCATAGTTAATAAAAATCAAAAAAACTTTATTTACAGATTAAATCAGATAAAAGCATAATTGGTTTTAGATAAACCCTTATGCTAGTTTTTAAAGTGGATTTTCCAACAGAATGAGCATACAGATTAAAGGAAGTAGTATTTAGCACCGAGCAGAAAGTGTGGGATTAGCATGCCCTATCTTCTACAGAACTACGTAGCCAATATAGGTACAAATTATCATATCATTCCCCATTCCAATATCGGTGACAGTTACAGATGTGATCACTTAGCTCAGGTTATACTTCTTAGAAAGAGTATGACACCTCTCCCCATCGTGAGGTTTTACCCTTAGGGGAATGAGATGTTGGACTCCATGTTAGATCACATGATTTTTGTGGGTTAAAAGAACCTCCCTTCTATTTAAAGTAAAAGATTTACAGAAAAGATTTTAAGAAAACTAAGTGTAAAGGCTCACAACTTTATTCAAATTATATTTTATAGAAAGATGTTAGCTTTAGATTTCAACTTCAGATTACAGATACAAAACTAAGCTCTTTTTACACTTTAACAGTATAATTTATAGATAGAACATTAGTACAACTTTCAGAACTAAATGTTATGACTCACTAGATTTACAAAGTATGATTGTTATTCATGATTTCATATTTCAGAATTTATGATATTCCAGCTTATGTGAGTCATTTACATTTTGCATACATTGTTTTTAAAATTATAATGATGAGATAATGTTTCTATGTATGCATTTCACCCCCATATAATCAGTATATCCTTAAAGTACTGATCCATATATATGATTATGCGATACATTGTCTTATAATGTAGAATCAGGTGCTTAATATCAGTAGCATGAGTAGTTCGAGCATCTCCATATACATTCGACAGTTAGTGAGTCCTCATAGTTCAGGGACTTATTCATTCATATTTTGTAGCTTATTAGCTTATATGATTCTGTATTCTTTCCAAACAGTTCAAGTTAGCTAGGGTTTATCCCATTAACTCTCTAGTTATTAATAGTAGAGGCTTATCAGACTACTAGATTTGATTCAGATTTATAGTATTTATTTTTAGACATTACATTCAGATTATCCTCAATTGTCTCAGACAGTTTTCCACATTTAGTATGAATTTTATGTCTATATTTCCATTATAATGAGATTCAGACTTAGTAGAAGGCAGAAAGGGTTAGCTGAAGGCTACGCGTAGTCTTGAGCACCGTTTAACATCTTGGGATCAGATTTTGGGGCATTGCACTTGTTCTTGCCTTCTTTACTATGTGTATTAAGTGTTCCTTATTATAAACAATTGAAAGTTCCCTTCTCCTACCAAGTAGGAGAATTAGTGGACTTTCTATTAAAAGAATACACTTTCCAATTTAGTGACTCTTTCCCTCCACTAATTTTTCCCTCCATTTTCCATTCGTACATACACCTTGAACCTTACAATACCTCACATAAATGGGGAATTACTATCTTTTGAAGAAAGATACAGATAAGTATGTGATCATTGAACAAATACTGATTGCATCTAAATAAGTGGGTTTTCCTTTGAAGTTTCTATAGTGAACATGCATCGGATGCACACAGTTAATCGATAGATTTGATATCTTTAAATCGTCGAGCTTTAATATACACC
>NW_025831944.1:0-2059 GCF_002878395.1 Capsicum annuum | reverse complement strand
AAGTTAAGTCCGATCATGGTCAAGTCAGACATTCGAGAGTAAACATTCAGGTTGGGGTTTTTATGGTTTGGGATAGGCTTCAAAGGGTTCATCTCAGTGATTTTCAAGTTATGGTGGCCATACAAGATATTCAGGTCACTATTGATAGCTGGTGGCTCTCAGGTCTTGTTACGAGTGTGGTAGTCCAGATCATCTTCATAGGGGTTGTCTAGTATATAGACAAAGGGGTCCACAATATAGTCATCAGGTTCCTTCTAGATTATCAATGCCCTGGTCTAGGGGTTGGGGTAGACCTCAAGGTGGTAAAGATGGACCACCAGCTGACAGAAAAGGTGGTAGAAGAGTGACTCAGGCGATAGGTGATATAGCTCACTATTATTCCTTTTCAGGGAAGCCCGAGGTAGAGTCTTTTAATGCAGTCATTATATTTATCATCTCAGTTTGTCATCGACTCGCTTTGGTGTTAATTGATTGTGGATCTACTTTCGCTTATATGTCTGTATATTTTGCTTCCAACTTTGATATGATGTGTGAGTCTATAGTCGTGCCTATTTGTGTTTCTACCTAGTAGGTGATTCCTTAGTGGTGGATCAAGTGTATCGATCTTGTGTTATTTTTATTTGGGGTATGATACCTGGGTAGATTTGATTATCCTCGATATGATCAATTTTGACATAATTTTAGGCATGGATTGACTTTCTCCCTATCATGCTATCTTGTACTGTCATGCCAAGATAGTTACTTTGGCTATGCCTGATCATCCGAGGTTAGAGTGGAGTGGTGCTCAGAGTTCGTATCCTAAGAATATAATCTCATTCATTCAGGCTTAGCAGTTAGTTAAGAAGAGGTGTCTATCATATTTGGCTTCTGTACGTGGTACTGGTATTGATACACCTTCTTTGGTGTTAGTGAAAGTGGTTAGAAAGTTCATAGATCTATTTCCTATCGATTTTTAAGGTGTTCCTCCTGATAGATATATTGATTTTGGTATTGATTAATAATCGAGCACTGAGCCCATTTCTATTCCTTCTTATAGGATGGCACCAGCTGAGTTAAAGAATTAAAAGACTAGCTGCAGGATTTGTTAAGCAAGGGGTTTATTCGACCACGTGTATCACCTTGGGGTGCTCCAGTATTGTTCGTGAAGAAGAAAGATGGGTCTATAAGGATGTGCATTGATTATCGACAGTTGAACAAGGTGACAATCAAGAATGAGTAGCCTCCACCATGTATTTGTAACACCCCGTATTCAAGTGCATGTATTGGCGTATTCAAGTACGTGTATTGGTCTTATTTATATGGAATTAATTTTTTTATTTTATTTATACCGGAATTTTCTCGTCGATGGTTCCATGTGAAGGTTATTGAATAAGCTTTCCAACGATATAAAGATTTCCTAGGTTTCGGATATAATCGAGCACGTTGGAAACTATAAAACGGTGGCCGGGATATTTGGGAATAGTAAATGTGCAGGAAAATTTCCTGCACACAAACTACTGAGGCCAGCTGAATTTTTGGGTCAACTTCAAATGATCATAACTCCCTTAATATAATGAACTGGGAGAGCTGCAAATCCAACGTCTGAGTAAGGAGTTATACTCGTTTTACTTCAGTCTATCAAAATAGATTTTTAGGGTCAACTTCAAATGACCATAACTCCTTGTACAGGACGAACTGGGTGGCCTGCTTTATATGAAATGAAATCCCTTTGAGTTATCTTTCCAACGATACCAATTTCACCCAAATATGATATCGGATCAAAGAGTTATGGTCGATCTACTTTAGCTTAACAAAACAGTCCACCAAAGGATAGATTTGACATTATTTAAATTTTAAAGGCATTTTGGTCATTCCCTATTAAATTATGGAATGGAATATGTGTATATATACATGTATATGAGTTCAAAAACTCATTTTCATCATCAATCATTGAGAAAGAACAAACCCTAGCCAAATTTGACCTTTAAATTACTTTTGATTCAACCGTAGAAATTTCAAAGTAATCCGATAACTGCGTTTGTCATCTCGAGAGCTTCGAACGGCACCTATTATTTGTGCA
>NW_025831943.1:0-1241 GCF_002878395.1 Capsicum annuum | reverse complement strand
TAAAATTATTGGTTAATTAACTTTTAAATACGATATTATATGTATATTTGGTCGGTTTTTACAAAATTGTTTTCGAAATAAAATGTGTTCAATTTAGTTTTTAAAAAATTACTATCGAAAAACTATTAATGCATATACATTAAAATTAATAAATAAAAATTAGTTTTTAACGAATTAAAATTATTGGTTTATTAACTTTTAAACACGATATTATATGTATGTATACATATATATACCTCGTAAAACAACGTGTTATAATCAGATTAATTATCAATTACTTGTCTTATGTTATTATAACTTCAACAATATACGCGTGTATACATTGACACAAAATAGTATACTATTTCTTCAATAGTATGATATCAACGTATTATTCAAGTTATTTTGATATATCGATTCAGTTATCTTGATTTTGATTACTGCATTCGTCACTACACAAGATATACCTATATATAAATAGATTCGATTGGCTATCAGCTTTCAAATACGTACTATATACATCACATACACGATTTTACTACCCCATAATAATATACAACCTGATATAATGTGACGTATTTCATATACATACTTTGATGAGTTATCGATTAATTTGACTAGCTTACATTAATATCACATCAACATACAGTATATTATTACTTCGATCAATTCAAATCAAGGTATTCATTGTTTTTTGGTAGATTCTGCTAGTTTTTGATGTCATTATACCTTCACTACATAATATGTATATATACTATACATATATACCTATACATACACACACATATACACACTATCTAATATATATATATATATATATATATACATATATATCAGGTTCTAAATACGTACTATATATACGTACACAAGTATATTACCCCATAATATAATGCGACATATTTCATATACATACTTTGATGAGTTATCGATTATTTTGACTAACTTACATTAATATCACATTAATGTACATTATATTATTACTTCGATCCTCAATAGTATCATATATATGAATGTATCATTCAAAATTTTTTGATATATACATTCAGTTATCTAGTTTTCGATTACTGCATACGTCACTACACAAGATATACGTATATATATACATATATTTAATTGTCTATCAGCTTTCAAATACGTACTATAAACATCAAATACATGATGTTACTATCCCATAATAATATACAACGTATTTCACAAATACTCAGATGAATTATCGATTACATTATCTTATGTCATTAATATACCTTCATTGTACAATATGT
>NW_025831942.1:0-1417 GCF_002878395.1 Capsicum annuum | reverse complement strand
GAATCAAGGTTGAAACTATCATGATGAGAGAGATAAGTACATTACACATGGCAGATGTAAGGCAGAGTCTAGAATAGATGAGATGTTGACCATGTTGATAAAGGGTTAAGAGAGCCAAGTAGCTTGCTTAAATGAACTTAAATCTAAAATTTTAGGACTAGCCCAAAAGTTTGAGTCATATGAAACTGCTATTAAGCAGTTGAAGTGGCAGTATGGGCAAATCTCAATCACTTTAGCGAAGAGACGGGTAGAAGAAGTACTTGATAGTAATATGTAGAATCCTCAGACACTTGTTCACTATATGGACATTAAACTTGGGATGAATCCTCACCTAGGGAGCACTATTTTTCTTCTACTAATGATCCAAAGAAGAATGTCGTTGATGTGAATAAGCCATTTCAGGTAGAGTTTAAGAAGCTGAGCTATACTGATGATGATTTTGATAGTGACTGGATTGGGAAGATCTCCAAAACATAGTTATTGAATTTAGTTCAAGCATTCACACAACTCCCCTTGAAATGAAATGGGATCCAGGCACAGTAACTATCCCATATTTTGTTGGGTCTTACGAGATTAACCAGGCACTATGTGATTTAAGAGCAGGAATAAATGTTATGCCACTGGTGATATATAAGGTGCTAGGATTAGGAGAACTCAAGCCTACTTCTGTAAGGCTGTTAATGGCTAACTCATCTATAAAGGAGCCAATGGGTATTGTACGTGACGTGGAGATAAAAGTTGCATCATTTATCTATACGACAGATTTCATATTTTTAGATTGTGAAGTGGATACCCATTCTCCAATAATATTAGGTATACCCTTCCTAGCTACTAGCAGAGTATTAATTGACATGGATGTGGAAGATATCACTTTCAAGTGGAACAACGAGCAAATTATATTGAATATATGTATGACAGTATCGTAATCGGATGATATGAGAGTTGTGGAAGTGATAGATATGGTGGATGATGACATGATCACAGTTGATGTACCTATTGATGAAAGATTAGGGGTAGAAGCATTGGCCATGATGGAATAACTGACTATGATGAGATGGTTAATGCTTTACATGGCATAGGATCTTATAAGTATGCCCGTGAGAAGCGCAATCTTGACTTGAAGAACAGGACCACACCCCATAAAAACCATCAATTGAAGAATGATCGGTATTAGAATTGAAGATCCTCCATCCTCCTATGCAGTATGCATTCTTGGGGGCCAACCATACCTTACCGGTGATTATTGGGGTAGATTTAGCAGGAGCACAGGTGGAGGCTTTGATATCAGTATTACAGAAGTTCAAGAAAGCTATTGCATGGACCATTGTTGATATTCTGGGGATCCCACCAAGTATATGTACAACATTCCCAGTATTGAGCATCAGAGATGACTAAACCCTTCTATGCAAAAAGTGGT
>NW_025831941.1:0-1259 GCF_002878395.1 Capsicum annuum | reverse complement strand
GAATCTACAATGTTAATCTATACTTCTCCCTCTATGTATTATTTTTTAGATAACATGATTTGCAAGCTCCAGTTCTTCCCCAGGTAATGCTTCTATATTTTCTAGAAGAAATTTCAAAAGTTACACAAAGGGCTTGAGAGGAGCTCTCTAGTGTGTTAAGTTCCTTAAGTTAAAAGTTATGCCCTCATTCTTATGAGTTATTTAATTAAGACAAAGTAAGGTGTATTCTTAGATCGTTGAATGTTGTGTGTCAAGTTTCTATCTCTTGTATTATATAATCTTTTATCATTATTTTTGTGAAAAATCAAAGTCTAGTAAAGCCGTGTGGGGATCTTTCGATTCACTAGCATAGCTTCTTTCTTATTCATCTCATTGTCTTAATCAAAACACAAACCAAATTCTAGTGAAGCCGTGTGAGGCCTATTTCGATTCACTAGCAACTTATTATTTATCTTGTTGTTCCTATGTTAGTTTAAAGTGTGGGTTTAGAAGTGTAGTGACAAGAAAGGTGGTAAGGGCAATTTACTGAATATGTATATCTGAATTTTTGCTTATGATTGAAGTAGTAATGAAGTGATATTCCCTTGTTTGCTAGTTTAGTGAAAGTTAGAGGAGGAGTTATTAGTTAAGGTGGATTGTTGTTTGCTTAGGGTAAGGAAAGAGTTATTGATAGTATTTGTGGTGTTAGAAAAGTATAGGTTAGTGATGGAAGTACTCAGTGGGTAAGTGTTGTTAATCTAGCCGCTCTCCAGATTGCAAGAGGAAGTTAAGTTAAGACGTAGAGAGCTATGAACTAAGTTAAGTTATGTATGAAGGATAGATAGTAGTGATGGGTGAAAGAAGGATGTGTTAATGGATTGTGAATAAGATAAGCTATATGATTATGACCAATTATTATTGTTATGAAGTTTAAATGGGCTAGCATTTGTTGAGGATTGTTTTATAGTTTCTAAGTGGAAACTTCGTGCGAAAAGTTTTAAGTTATATTATGTGCTAAAAGTTAAGTTTGAATGATTGGTGATCGTGAAGGTGACTGTGACGATTTCTTGATTAATGGTATTAGTTGTTAGGAAGTGATCTAGTAGGCTTGAATAGTGGATATAAGAGCCTAAGTTTGGTTGATTTGTGATTAAGTTTGATGTTGTGTTTATGATGAGAAAGTTCACCCAAGATATTATGGGACTGCTTTAATTTCGAGGATTAGTGTATGACTGTAATGGTTGAGCTTCTTAGATGTGATTTTGATTCTTATGGTTTAG